>NW_027271310.1:10000-72128 GCF_040938485.1 Diadema antillarum | reverse complement strand
CTCCCCTCTATTTCGATATTATACCGCAAAATCTATTACTTTTTACAAAGTGAAGGCGAGTAGGAGCTTTTATTGACACCGGATGCTGACTGGCATGAACATTTTGTTGGGCATTTAAGGACAGGAGTAGGTATGTCAATTATATCATTGACATGAAAGCCATTACTAGATCGGAGTGGCACATATTGCTGGCTGCCACTGGAACACGGAGTGGTGAGTCATTGGAGTATGAAGAAAAACAACCTGTGCATCAGTTGTTTTAATATTCTTCCCCCACTCCTTTAAAGCTTCGAACTGACAATTCTTAGGATGC
Source organism: Diadema antillarum (assembly GCF_040938485.1). NCBI lineage: Eukaryota > Metazoa > Echinodermata > Echinoidea > Diadematoida > Diadematidae > Diadema > Diadema antillarum. Next base: position 71,815 of record NW_027271310.1, on the reverse strand, counting down.
GTGGGATGTTTTCTGACTAGCATGCACGTATTACACGTCGAGCCTTGTTACAGTGTGATATAGTACATGTACATATCCAAAATAAATGTACACCACAGAAAAAGATATTTAAATAAAACAACAAAAATAGTTGTCGATCAAATTGTCTTTTCCATTTTTCTTAGAAGGACTTACACATGCTTAATATTGTTACCAACAAATCATCGGTCGTTATTTAACGTTACAACTTATTATGGATTTACTAAGGAAACACTTAAACGTGTCTTACATCTTGCTAATAAAGAATGAAGAGGTAAGACAGCTCATTGTAAACAGTAAACGTGAAAGCGCAGCCATTAAAGTGGCATGTCGTAAAATTTTTACATGAGCACAAGCGCAAGATATGCTGGTAAAACGTTTCCATCATAATTACTTTATACAAGGTGTATAATGAAAAAAAAAGTTTGTAGCCTGCAAAAATTCAGAAAATCTCCCTGAAAGCCATGGATGTAAGAGCAACTGGACAATTAACAACAACTGACACGAAAATGAATAAACGATTGACAAGTTATAGCATCAGGCACAAAATATTCATACCCTGCCTGCATCTGCCTTCATCTACACAGAACGAGACAGTTCAGATTAGGACTAGAAAATATAAGAAAGGGAAATTCAACAAACTGCAGAGAGCTATTCCTTATTTGTTTATTTATCTGTCCAGGGGTGGGGCTGTAATATCATATTGGTGGATCTAGTTGTGTCTATATGTAACACTGACCTTTTTAAGACTGGATGAATTTCACTTAATATGCGCAAATAAATGAAGGTCCAACATTGATCCCAGTTGTAACAAGCCATTCGTTGATCGCCTACATAGTCCAGGCTAGAAGGCACTTAACTTTTTTTTTTTTGATATATACAATGTTTTTTGGTGGTTTCTTGTCAATTCGAGGGTGCTGATTCCAAATCCGATTGATGCCACTCGCGTAACCTTGAGCAATTTTCGGCAAAATGCAACAAATCCAAAATGCCCGCCAGATATGCTAATTTGGCCGTGATAATCACATAATGTGCATTCGGTGGCCAATTATTCCACCAAACTTTGTTACATTTCTGTTCCTAGAGTTACTCCATGTGCATTTGCAACATAATTTTATTTCATATAGTTTCATTTGGTATTTAAAGCTCATTTTCAAATCAAAATGGCCGTCATTCCTATGCTCACGTACAATATGAATGGCAAAAAAGTATGCATGGAAATATATAACAAATTTACTGTATTTCCAGTTCCGTACCTATGCTGTTATAAAGTATTGCATGTGCAATACTAATATGTTGGGTGCCACTTACAATATAGTGGGCCTACATGCATTTTGATTCTTCTAAATGCAAAAATTCAAAATGGTCGCCACTCTTATGCTCCTGTACAATATGAATAGCAAAAATATACGTGGAAATAGAAAACTAATTTGCTGTTTTTTTTCTGACATGCAGCTACATTGTCTGTTAAGATTTAGTGCTGATCATTATCTGAAGGATGTTCTTAACAAAAAGTTTTTCTTTTGTGATGCAAAAGTCCCAATTTAACACATAAATTAGGATTTTCACTAAGAATTACGATGGAGTTTTGAGCATTTAACAATCATAAACCTTGCGATGTTTAACACAATTTCATATGTTTTATTTTGTTTCAACAAAAATATATATACTAAGTGCACTAAACACCACGCCAAAAAAGAAATCAATAATGTACCATCATATTCTACATGCAAGTTGAATATAAAAGTGTAATACTTACAAAATATATTAAGAGGCCTAGATGCATATCATTTATCAAGTGTTAAAAATGGAGGGGAAGCTAGAAAGCAAAGCTTCTATGCATTCCCCTAAAACCATTATTAATAAGGTACAGAAAAATCATATACAGTACTGTAGAAATACATGATTGTGGACAAAAACATTAATGACAGAACTAACAACCCTTTACAATGTAGCTTTTTTTCCAGCAAGAAGTTGGAGGGGGGGGGGGGGAGTTCTGAGGCAAGTTTTAAATGGATAATAACCTCCATCGCTTTGTTATGATATAATTTAGGAGTAACACCTTGATATTACCGAGCAAACTTTATTTTCTTCATTTTTATTGTCTTTAAAGATCTCTTTAATTGGATATTTGGCAGCAGGTGACATCAGCCCCAAATTTGCAAAATTCTCAGGCTAAAGATGCATATCAGTCCTGCAATTGCCTTAATTGCAACCACATTTGATTATGTTCAGTACTTCCTCTGGGGTCAGAGGGTGATTTTTTTTTTGGCCATAGAAACAGGATGAAGACATCAAAGACTTGCTTCACCACCCTTTGAAGCCCTTTGGCTTTGTAACTTGGGTGGTATCGGAGGTGACATCAGACCAACATCTGCACCACCCTGTTTTGGGGTCAAAGCTTTGAAGCGAAGGAGGGAAATCTATAGATTGGCTTGTGGGATTTCAAACGCATTGATGGCAGGTTGTTCGGGGGGGGGGTGGGGGGCATTTCATAAAGCGTTTTGTCAGATTTTTTTTTTTGACAAGCTGTTATAAGCTACTGAAATCCTTGTATCTGATTGGCTGAGAGCAAATTTGTCAGACAAACTTGTCAGACAAAACGCTTCCCCTTGCAAGACAATTATTGCAGGATTGCATTGGTCGCTGAACCGAGGGTTGGGCAGCAACAGAGGTGGGGCAAACATGTGTAAAACAAACCCCTTGACTGAAATTGACCCATTACACGTACATTCATCATGAATCTTCTGCGTTATATTAACATTGGTAAATATTCCATGATTCCACAACTCATCATTGAAGGAAAGGTGTGAGCAAAGTACTCATCTCCAGACAGAAAATGAGTCACTTTTACAGTGGCAGCATCATATGCGTCAATTCCATTACAAAGCAGTGGCGGATCCAGAGGGGGGCGCAACCGGCGCAACCCCCCCCCCCCTTTATTTTTCGTGAAAAACAAAAGAAATTAAAAAAAATGAAATGAAACCCGGAAGTGCCACCAGAAATATTAGTCACGCCCCCCCCCCCTTTACAGAATTCCTGGATCCGCCCCTGCAAAGTGATTGCATTCCTAGACAAAATACAAAATCATCTTGGATATTTCAAAATAGGACTACTGTGGTGTGATAGACTTTCTGTTTCCTGACTTTCTGTTTACTATAATAAAGTAAAATATATATATATATATATAGTGGTACTACTAGCGATACTTTACCAAACTCTTTGTAATCCTTCAAACACACTTGTCCATGCTGTTACATTTTAACCAGCCTTGAGCAAGTAGGGAAAATCATGCAATCACAGAGCCAGTGGTAAATCTTATCTACGATATACAGATAAGACAGAAGGTCATTTGTCATTTGTGTTTTCAAGCAAATCATTATTCTGGGTTAACATGGCAAAATGTGGGGCGTATTTTTTTTTTATTTCAGAGATTTGACGAAAGGAAGCGAGGTGGTCCCCTTGTTCCACTTTCCCCTGCCTCATGTTCTTTCTCGGATGATGGGGTTGAAGAGTTTGTGTAATATCGCTTTTAGATAATGTAGAACAGAACAGTTATTTCGAAATTTCATTTGTGTCATTATCTAAGATTTAGCCCTTTAATTCAATAAACACAGTGAATATTATGATGTTGAACATCTCAAGGCAAATAAGTATGAAATGTTCATATCTAATAATTTCTGATAAAAGATCTTGACGTTGGCGTCAATTCAAGTTTTGGTGGGTTTTTCCCCAATTCCTAGGGGAAATCCAGATTGAGATACAATGTAGCAAATTTGGATGTTTGCATCGCAACTAAAACAGCTTTTGGTTATGTTAGTTAGTAACAACCTTCTGATTTATAATCAGCACCCAAATTGATAACCAGTGCAGCTGCATGACAGAAAACAAAAAAAGAAAAGTTGTTTATTGCCATGTGCATTTTGCCGTTCATATTGTACAGAGGAATATGAGTGGCATCCATTTTGAAGTTTTGTTTTAAGAAGAATATATAAGCCTGCAAACAATATATTTTCTGTTTGTTAGTTTGTTTGCTTGCTTGTTTTGCTAGCGGCACTCATCAGATTTGCATTGCACATGCAACACTTTATAACAGCATAGGTACGGAACTGGAAATACAGTAAATTTGTTATATATTTCCGTGCATACTTTTTGTCATTCATATTGTACATGAGCATAGGAATGGCGGCCATTTTGATTTGAAAATGAGCTTTGAATACCAAATGAACCTATATGAAATGAAAATTCTGTTGCAAATGCATATGGAGTAGCTCTAGGAACAGAAATGTACAAAGTTTGGTGGAATAATTGGTCACAGAATGCACATTATTGTGATTATCACGGCCAAATTAGCATATCTGGCGGCCATTTTGGATTTTTGCATTTTGCCGAAAATGCTCAAGGTTACGCGAGTGGCATCAATCGGATTTGGAATCAGCACCCTCGAATTGACAAGAAACCATCAAAAAACATTGTATATATCAAAAACCAAGGTCGGGTGCACTTTCTAATGGAGCCTAGCCTGGACTAACACAATCGTTACGTCATTCTGTGCATATGAAAATATGTGCAGCGTCCTTATCAAATAAAACACACGTTATATCATCTTCATCATTTAAAGCTAAAACAAGGCACAGATACACTTAACATATATGTAATTTCCAATCTTTTGTAGATTGTATATCCATATTGTCTGTAAAGAGTATTCGCTAATATTTTAGTATAGACCCCCTCCCTCTGTCTGTTGGTTTCTACAATAACACTTCTCAGCGTAATTCATGTCAATGCAATATTCTGCAAAATCGCAGAAGTAAATAGATGACATAATTATATACTATAACAAAAGATAGAAATAGATAAGAAAAATACGATTCGATGATTTGTGGAGAAACGTACAAGTAACCGTTATTCATTGTAATGTACTTTTTTGTTCTTACTACAATTTATGTATTTTTTGTACTCATTGTTGCTAATGATACATACGATACAGTAAAACATTCGCTTGATCTTCGGCAGTTATCATCTGAAAGTCAAGTCATGAACATACATTTAATATCTCCGTCGAACTTAACTCCGGAACGATTGGCAAAAAAAAAAAAAAAATCCCTACACTATAACAGCAGATACTTTCATGTAAAATTATCTTTCCATTATTCATAAAATCGCGAAACAACATGATGTCACGCTAGGGAAAGCAATAGAAATATGCAAATGATTTACATTGTGCGACGAAATGAAGCAGGTCAATACATTCACAACTTTCATTGCAACGTCCTTCCGTGAAGGTTGCTTCGCTTGTGTAAGAGCGCATCAGGGTAAACGTGTGTGTGCCAACGCCCTCACCGACTCGTTCAATGATATAATGGTCGCACGCATTTAATGCTATCTACGTCAGATATGAACCAACCGCAACCGCAACCGAAAAGAGACCATTCCTAAACGGACAGGTTCATTTGGTTTTTGTTTTTGTTCTGATTTTTCTCCCAATCTGTATATATGGCAAACTGTGTATCAAAATAACAGAAATACCGATCAGAGAGCTCATGCACTGGTCAAACCACAACGGTTTGATTGATATCGGGGGATGATAATAATCATTAAAGAGCATACCTACCGTGGCATTACCACAAGTAACTATCTATTTCAGAATACTGTCCTATGTACCAATCCCTATGTATTTCAATATTTCGCCTTGATATTTGACAATTGCTTTTTAGGAAAGCACGCACACACACAAATACAATACACGCACACAAACACAAACACATAAGCAAACAAAAAACAAAGCACTGCATTAGACCAATACCTATTACCGCAATCTTATAGTGGAAGTGCCATTGAATACACTGCTATGGCATTAATACACTTGTATTAATACTATCAATGGGGATGTTCACAATTCATCTAGACCTGTCAAGAAACTCGTGTCCTTATGCACTTATGCAAGAACCTCAACTGTATCGCTCAAAAATTTTCACCAAAATGTGTACATGAGTACCCGAGACTTGATGTTCACTTTGCTTAGATAGCCCGGATGAACCATAATGGTAGCCTGGCGTTAATGCTCCCAGTGAAATGAGAGCGCTGCATGTTAATGCGGATTTCATTCAAGGTTGAACGTTGGCAAGTTCTTTGACGACCACCATTAAATTTTGTGGTAATGATGAACAGTTTATATAAGTTGATACCGGGTTCCTAAGTTATCAAATATTTTACCCGGGCTTCTCAACCGGTGGTCCGAGAAGCTCTAGCAGTTAGCCCGCAATGACGGCCAAAAAAAAAAATGAAATGAAAATATATTGATATCCGATCTAACTTGGCATCAAGAAAAAAGTAGGTGTCAAAGTGGGCATGCTGATGGGGTTGAGAAAGGTTGAGAATCAGGGATTTAATCTGTTTCGTCATGCTTGTGAGCAGAAACTATTCTTTCTAACAGAGCAATGACATTTTGATGATGATTGACTTCGTTTAACAGGATTCAATTTAAAATATAATTTCTTCTCTAGCCTAATCACTCACATGATAATGTTAACATTTGCTTCTTGTTTTATTCACATCGTGGCTACCCTGTCGCGTGATATCCCATACAATATGCCGGACTATGAAGGTGTCATGCATGGGTTTGACAAGATTGACATAAGTCTATAGATTTAGAGAAATTGCAATGTAAAATTATTCGGGTAGAAATTGAGCAGTAAATCCTGAAACGTTAGTGTTCGTTTTAAAAGTATAGCGTACCTGCGCACGACGCTACTTGTGTAAAGCCTGCGTTTCCCACCGGGAATGCTGACTTGTCGAATGCAATTACACACTAATGCACTGTTGGTGCTTGTTGTACTGTTGAATTGGATCGCCATCAAAGATCGCTGGGTTTGGGCAAGTGCTAACCGTAATTCACGTCGATCACTGATCCATGTCAAATTCTTGTATTGACTGAAATAAAACATGGTGTTTTTTTCCCCTCAGGATTCAGTGACGTCATTAAAAACAAATAGTTCGGTGACGTCATGACGCTACATAACGAGCTATCCAACAGGTTTTACACAAGAAAAAACAACAACAATAATTTGTTAGTGTAAGCATGGCCACCGCAACAAAAACCAAGGTTGACAATGACACGGGGCAACATTGAAGGGACGTGCTAACGCTGGCATATTAATATGAAGATATCAATTATGACGTCATCATCAAGTGGCAGTTGATTTGTCCACACATGGCATGAATCTCCTATTAAGTGTGCTTAGTTTGCCTTTTAACATCTATTGTGGGGTGTTTTTTTTTCATTTCATCATTTGTTTTATAATGACCTTGTTGCCTTGATCATTCATTTGCACCATTATCATCGATGGCATCAAATTGCACTCACCATTGTAAGCAGAGACGACATGTCCTATTGTTTTAATTTACAAAAGAAATATAAAAACTTTCTCGTGCGTTTTCTGTTTTTCTCCTGAGGGTATTATAGTACTGTCTAGCTACCATAATACGACAATATCAGCTTTTACTCTGGTCATTCTTTGTTATAACGTTAAGTATGACAACAAGTTAAACCTTGTATTACAATTTATTACATCCATTCAGGTGCAGGAGCCCATAATGATGATAGTAACACTGTATGATTTTTAACATGTTTGTTTTACTCGAGACACGGAAAATAACGGGTAGCAATCACACTGTCTGTCTATGAGGCCAAATATAGTAACAGAAAATCAGTATAAAAAAAAGAAGAAGAAGAAATTCTTGTCATTTAGATGTCTCCATCGCCAAAAAAGAAAAAAAAAAAGCTTTCAGGTCAAACCATCATGAAAATCTCGGAGGCTTATGAGATTCCTTCGGTATATCTCCTGGAAAGCCGTTTAAAACTCGGCGCAAGATTTCTATCAATCGCAGACGACCGTCATCGTTTGAGTGGGCGCCATTTTGATAGCTCGAAACAAGACGCAGCTTAACCTGCTCGAGGGGAAAGGGAAATTAGTTCCGTGATATCACAGAGACAATGACAAGATTATGAAAACACATAATATGTCAAGTTTGGGCTTCCTACAAAATTTCATTTGTGATTTGGACAACTGTCTTTATCATCCTTTCTTCTCAGTCTGGTCTGTTTTTGCTGTTGCTTTTCATCTATTTCTGCGTGGGCCAAGAATATTGTTAATAACTCTGCCTGAACGCGCCACAACATCTCGCCCATTTATTCTCAGGAGATCAAATCAAAACTGGAATTCCACTGGTTGAAATGACTCGCTGAAGGTTTAATCTCCTTTTAGAAAAAAAATAGTTTGCCTTAATTTCTGGCTTGATTGGTACTAGGTATGAAAAGAACTGATTGATAAAAGTTTGATTAATTATTTGTTGCATGATAAACTTGGCAAACGTCAAGACCCTTTTCTGTGCCAACATGATTAAAATTCATTTAATTTTTCATACAATTATGTTCATGATTTAAAGTGCAACCAAGTATGATTATCTATAAACAAATGTTAGGCAAAAGTGAGTTCACATTTTTTTTTCATTTGATCATTAATTCCTACATTACCATTTTGTTACTTGTTACTCAACCAAATGAATTGAGTTACGTGCAAATATCTAAGAATCTTGTCTACAAGGAACGAGTTGATACTTCGATTTTAATGCTCATGCATGTGATGAAAATTATTAGTCATCAGCAGAAAATGGGGGCCATGATTATACAGAACCATAAATTATCATCTTTGAAATAATGAATATGAGCAAGAATAATTATCATCTCCCTGTTCGTAACCAGGGCAGCTTGAATGGTCTGAACAAGGATTCACATAGTCTATCAATAGCAATTCCGAAATAAATAGATGTATCTAGGGCTACTTTACCACATCAAAATGATATCTGTGTTGCGGTGTGGTAGTAAGATACACACACACACACACACACACACACACACACGAGAACGGAGCAATATATGCAACCGTTAAAGCCACGTGCAAAGTCCGAAATGCCGGACAAGGGAGGTAGTAATTAATTACTTTCACTGGTACCCTTAGTACGGAACATTAGCGATATCCCGACCCCGGCACCCGGTTTTGTGGTGTTCGAGCAGCAACAAGAGATGAAAGCGATTGGTTTTTACGCATAGGCAATCGTCCGCCATAGAAGTTGTTAGTTAAGCTTTTTTTTAACCCTCTCTCATTCTTCCTTTCGTCTCTCGGAGTACGCGCGTGATGGCGTGTGTCAATCTTCCGTATAGGAAGGAAGGGGAGACGAGGGAAAGTGCGACGATTGCTTGAACGCGCTGGATGGAGCGATACTCGCAACGGACATTTTGTGTATATCGGATTACCACGGAAACATACAGCGGGTGTGAATACTAATTTCAATCATTGAGCCTCGGACGCGTTGTTCCTACCAGGGGCACACAGTCCATGATTAGAGTATTATACGCGTGCGAGAAAGCTGGTGGAGCGTGTGTCACACAAAGGGCTTTACAAAGTTACGTCATAATTGGGGATTCTTGATAATTATGAATATTGTGGATCCCACCACAACAAGGAATATCCAGGAGTTTTAGCGGCAGCCAGTCGGCCGCTGCTTTTCGTATCTCTGAGACCAGCGGACTCCAGTCGCTGAGCTAAGACATACCGGCGTTCTTTCGCCTGGTGTTGTGTCATTTAGTAGGTCAGTTTTGGATACCATCTTGATACCACGATTATTGCACCGGCAGCTGCAAGTGCAGTAACTTGGACCGTCTTATGAACTGATACAGAGAGGAATTTCTAAGGAAATTATGACCACATCGACATTCGGAAACAATTACAGTAACTTGAACTCCGGATTCCTTCTTGGGGTTTTTTCTACACTTCTGATTTGGTAAGTAAACATTGATTTTTTTCCCTAAATAGTTTTGCTCACAGTTTGGTCGTATTGTCAAGACCTTCTGACTTTACCAATATCACTATGACAACGTAATCGACATATTTATTATTGGAACACTTTGAGAATGCTGGTTATTGATTAGTTTTTCAGACTACCACAATTTCAGACAGAAGCAACATATGCATTCAGCAGCAAGTAAGGGAATATCTTTTCACGATCGCCATATTTTTCTCATGTCTTATGAGATCAATATGACGTAAAACGGGACCTACTTGTGTATCAAAACTTTCCATCTATACACGAATAACCCGCCTTTGATTCCCAATGGACTTAAGTTGGGTTTTTTAGCCCTCACTGGCATTTTCCCTGGAGATTCACTAAAAGGATTTCTGCTTAATGTCAATCCATCTTTCTCAGTCATTGCTCCCCCTCCCCCTCTCTCCATCTCTCCACCCCCCTCTCTCTCAATCTCTCTCTCTCTCTCTTTCTCTCTCTTCCCTTCTCTTCTCCAGTCTATCTCTCTTTTTCTTTCTTTCTTTCTTTTTTGGGACAAGTACGCCATCAAAAAGCTGTACTATTATACAATGAACAGGTCTCATTATTATTCCTGAAAAAAAAAATGGTGAGTGTGAACATCCCCGTCAGTACGTTCCACCATCAGATAGTCACTGACCCTTAGGAGGAGGGTAGCATGTGACGAATTAATGTACATCCTTGTATCTTAAGCATCAACAAAAATTTCGTTGTTGTTGTTTTTGTCACTCGTACCAGCTGTTGTTCTTGTTGTTGTTGTTGTTGTTTGTTGTTTTTAAAGCTTGGTGTTACTTCTCTACTAATGAACACCTGCCAGATGTAGTTTACCCCTCAACTTCGTTGTTGTTTTTTATGGGATCGATTTCTGTAAATCAAACAAAACAGAACAGGAGATAGAGGAGAAAACCATATCGTAGAAATAAAAATCGGCTGAAAAAGGAGAAAAACGTGTGTTTATAGTCATATATATATTGTTTATGTATATGTATATATATATATATATATGTATATATATATATATATATATATATATATATGTGTGTGTGTGTGTGTGTGTGTGTGTGTTTGTAATACATACAGAATCTATCCTACATATTGTATATGCACATATGTCTTATATATATGTATATATTATATAGATATATATGTGTGTGTGTGTGTGTATGAGAAAAAGGCAGTGAAAGAGATAAAGTTGAAGGAATCTAAAGCCATTTACTTGCATCAGGCCGACAAGTTTCCCTTCTTCAGTATGCAACTCATTGTCAATCACAAATTAAAATGTGTCGGGTGTAACCTTGTACCCTCCCATTGATGGCATGTAGCGTAACCTTCATCAAATATTTATACATTTTATACTAACACCGGTGAAAACAGATATTATATCATCATGATTTATACGTATACAAAGTACCAGTATGTGATTTGAATCTCATGTGCACTTTGTTAATATATCGATTTGCTGATATGACGTGATGAAATGAAACATAAGCTTCGGGTATCATCACCTTTTCCAAACACAACAGCAATAATCCAATAACGGGTGGTATTTTCCCATGCCTCCTACATGTCCTTTACTCTCCCTAAACAAGCAGACAAATAAACATACAAACAAACAAATAAATAAACAAAACATAAGATTTAAAAATCCGCAAAGTTCCTAGCAAAAGATGATATTGATATTGTACTTGTGATGTGGGCGAACCGTGGTAGAGTGGATAAGGCTCTGGATTTGTAATCAGAAGGTCTGTATGGGGGTTCGAATCCTGTCCGGTTCGGTCATCGGTTTAATTGAAAAGATGTTTTGCCACAATGTCCCCTTTGACCCAGGTGTATTCATTATGAATTGGTACATGGCTATGCTGGGGTAATGTTAATAGGCCCCTGGGAGAGTATTCTCAACACTGAAGATTCTATCCTTATACGTAAATCATATATCATTATATTATCATTCTTAATTTGATAATTATCTTTAAAATCATTTTTGTTACCATTACTTCTACAGCTACATGCACTACTACTACTACTACTACTTACTATTACTATTACTACTACTACTACTACTACTACTACTACTACTACTACTACTATAGGCCTACTACACTTTATTATTCAATTAATGAATTCTTAGGTAGAATTATTTTTATTACAACTAATTGACAAATTGCCTTTCAACGACGTGAATATGCGCCGTTTATTCAGTGTTTAGTAGCAACCATGATAACAAAAAAAAAAAAAAATAATGGACATGTACACTCTGGTTGAACTCGAACCAACTATTTTCTGATTACGACATGCGTACACTGTACTGCACTATCATAGCAATTGATGCTCGGTGCAAGAAAAATCAAACATTCAAGATACAAACGACGTCGGGGATCCCATCGATACACCCAGTAGTGTAGGACACAGCTATATACTTCGATGTATATATGCTTTATGAATAATGAAGTCACACCATGCCGCATTAGGAAGCCAGGGGTATGATTGATAACTTACGGCAATTCAGCTAAGCTTTTTTATCAAAGCAGACCCATGTTAATCACGCCTGCTGATAATTTGTCAACACGGAATAGTTGAGCCTCCATCCCTGGTTTACAGCCTCTCTCTGGAATCAGTATACCAGAAAAAAAAATGTATGGTAGTGGTGGGGGTATGTTTCGTTGACGATGTGTTTACGTTTCATGCATGAATTATCCTAATTTCTGTAAGAAATGTGGTTCTTCTTACAAACACTCAAACAAAGAGCTTTTATGAGACCAAGCAACAATAATTATTAGAGTAACAGATTTCATCATTGATAGAAAAAAAAAACACCGAGAGCGCAACAAGTTATTTTGACATTTTGTTCTGAGCAAAAATAATTGTCTAAGCGACATAAGAAAAAGACAAAGAAATCAACGCATTATATCACTTTCGCTCGGAACATCTGCCGTTTTGAGTTCGTGTCATGGTATCAAATTTTGCATCTCACTAAATAATGACGTAAAGGCAAGCGGAAGATGATATTCTAAGCCTGCGGCCACTTCGTGACATTCAATTGCGGTTATATTATATGCATCTAACCGCGGATTGTGAATAACTTGTACAGTCCGTCGTAGTAATACTTCTGTATTGTTTCCTTTGATACAGAATGAGAGGTAGATTTCTGACATAATTATCCTTTCAGACTCTCCTTCTCTCTCTCCCTCCCTCTCTCCCTTTCCCTCTCCCCCTATGTTCTGTATAATGAAATGAGACGTGTATCGTACGAATCTGCGCTAGTCAATCGTCGACTTGAATTGAATTGAATTGAACTGATATGAATTTATTTCATTCCCATCAGCAACAACAACAAAAATATCTTAATAGCTGGGCATGAATAACAAAATGATATGCAAAGAGATATTACCATTGCTTTTATTATTTTTTTACGTCGTACTTTGAGAAAAATTCCTTTTTAGTTATTGATTACCAAACAAAAAGGCTTTATGACGTCATCTCAGAAGCTCGTGTATTCATATTCGTCGTTTAACGGTATGTATACTCATGTATAATGATAACAACACAAGAGGACTTTGTAGGCGTTTAGAATGTCGGAATACTAATCCTATAAAGCGCACAAGAATCAGGGAACGAAAAACGTATCAACATCTCCTTGATAAAGACTATAGTTGTTAGTCCACCATATGACACTGCTGAATACAGGGCCCTACAAAATATTGCCGCGATTAATTACACACACGTATCTGCTATCGTTAAAAACTATCATGATGTATTAAAGGGGACCTCCGGATGATTTTCAGACTTTTACACCTGAACACGATATAAATTAGTTAAACCGAGTACAGAGTTTCTGAATTTATAGTGATTGGGATGAGAAATGAGAATGTTTTCAAAATTTATAACAAATTGCAATGAACAAGGATTATGACATGGCAGCCTCACCATAAGAAGGCATGAGTTGGGGCTCAAGGAAGCAGAACAAAAGAATAAGGCATGCATAGATTCTTCACAGGTGTACTTTTTAAGCAGGTGGTATTGTAATGGAATTACACTTCTACATTTCTGAAATATGTGAGGCTCTGATGTCATCAACACTGTTCAGTGCAATTTGTTTAAGATTTTCATTTTATTGGTTTCTCTGCTCAAGGGCAACAACAAAATCCACGAATCTATATATGGAGCTGTTGATTTATGTACTACATGATGTAAAATTATGAAAATCGTCCGGAATGTCACATTAACTTATACGCACCATGGCGTCTATACACCGAAGCACTACGAATGAGGATTGTTCGGAAAATTGACAGCGTTTTGCAGGCTGAAGAGTTGCAAAACAAACAGTAGCATGGTGAAAAGGACATTATGTTTTTACCCCCCCTCCCCATTGTGTTAGGAATTTAAACAAATCGTCAAAATAGGTACGATCATTGAAAATATCCACATCAATGTTCGACGATACCATTACCCTCATTAGAGTGCGCCGCGGCAGAGTGTACCAGGAGTTCGTGGTTACAATGCTATGCGTGCGCTCACCATTTTCCCTTCCCTTTCCAATCATCTTTTACCCCTCGCTTTCCCTCTCTTTCGTTCTCTTTCTTTCTGTTATTTCCCATAACTATCGTTCTTGCCCTTTCTCCTTTCCATTACCTGATGTTTCTGCCACTCCCTAAAGCTCTGTGATGTTAACTTTATACATCGTGTTCCTTCAAAGATGACATTCGTGGCTACTGTACTATGTCGCCATGACATTGGGTTGCTATTCCAAGGGCTTCCACGGTCACGTGACAATAGATTTCTTACTGACTGTGCGCCGAGAGTTGCCCAATCTGTATTTCAACGCCACCCGTGATAATAAAGGTATCGCTCAACAGACTGTTAAAAGCGTCACACCAAAATACGTCATTGTTCACATGGTGAAGGTGAGTGCATGAACTTCGGTGATTATCGCTGCATGATGGAGCAGAGTATATTATGAAACACGCACACAAACACAAGCATGCCAACACACACAAACACACACGCACAGTAACATACAGACATACACCTTGCACTCCAATCCACTGGAAGCCGGTCCTATAGTTCTGAAAAAACAAACAAACAAAATAATGACCTGTGTGAATTATGACTTTCAGCGTGTCTAATTCAGGTTTAAGCAGTAAGAAATAAACATGATTCCCATATATTCCCTTTGTCTTTAAAGGTTACTTAGGTTACCTATCAATGTCGTATAAAAGATAGAATTAAGATTCTTTTCTATTTTTTCCTGCCTGATTTTGTTCTCTCTTTAAAAGCAGGTAATCTCGTAATATTAATGAAGTAGTTTTCCTATGCTTCCCCGAAATTTCCTGCTAGTTCATAGGTAGATGCTCGAATTTACCCTCAAATACGATACCCAGGCTGTATAGTGCAGAGTCGATACATACATTGTGTAAACATTTACTAACTTCTGAATCGTTCGGCTCTGTTGTGTTAGAAACAATGTTTATGGAATATCTTTTTTTTTATTATTATTATTGACGGCTTGTCTGGACTCTGCAGGAGTTTGAAGTGCAAATACGGGAGGAATATCCTCTATCAATCAAGGAGATGTGAAATCAGTAATTGTTATGCTATTCAGTCGTTAGGTAATATAAAACATCGTGGGTCATTTTCTAACCAAAAGGTTAGCTTTTGTGGGCTCTGACGTAAATACAAGGAACCCCGATAAACATTCAGATTCATCATGCCTTTTTACCGCTAACGAAATCCTGCCCTATATGTAAAGTTGGCCTTTCAGCAAAGTCCAACCTACTTGAGAACGAGGATCATACATAATTTACCGCTCGTGATGGTGTCATTTAGCCCAACAGCGGACGCCGCGATACTTTTTTTATCATACAGAAAACACCGCGAAGCAACAGAAAGCTGGGCATTATCGTGACGTGAAATTCAAGCCATGAAATGAATATCAAATACTACCCATGCCTCGCGCCATCTCCGCACACTCACCGAGTAACTCGACCGCGTATCAACAAACATGACCGATTCATGAATGTAACGACTAAAAAAAAAGAAGAAGAAAAAACCCCTTTTGATGCGCAGCGACCAACTTCAACAAATAATGGGATGTCTTTCTTGATGAGGTGAGCACACGACGAGATGGATCTAGCGTGTCTATTATGCTTCCACCGATATGGGTGACAGAGATTCAAAGAGGGATGGGGGTGCCAGGGAATGTTTACCCTGACTGGGGGGGGGGGGGGGGGGGGGAGATCCTCTTCAGTGTTGGCACTGATTTTTCCCTGCCAGTAAATGGGCTCTGTCATTATCAGTGATCCAGCAGTGGTAGAGATTGTTTTACGCCAGCATCAAGGCGGGCATTTGCATAAAATATATATAGGCCTATACCAGTATTATTTTACGATGATCTTGGCATCGGGGGAGATTCGAACCAGGGGTTTGCTATTTACGTGCCCAGAACCTAGTCCACTCCACCTCCATTCTCTCGAGAGCCTGTGTTTGATAAGGGGATGATCATGCAGGAGCAGTGATGATGATAGGGGCAAGAATGACTGGAGGACTATTGAAACGTTGCTATGGTGACGATGATGTATAGGAAGATCATCAACCTCATCTTTGTCATTAATGATCGAATGGAAATTTATTGACCATGTCATCTATTTATTTATCAATTTATTCATTCATCTATCTATCTATCTATCTATCTATCTATCGGTTTATCTATCTATCTATCTATCTATCTATCTATCTATTTAGTATTTCTTTTTGCTGGCGGTTCAGTGTTAGATTTGAAAATTTTAGATTTATTATAATCGACTGGTAACTCATGATATCCTGTTGAAGGGGCATGTTAAGTTACCCAAAATGGAATTATCTTTTCAATGGCACATAGGTATTCTGGCCCAACCCACTCTCCCTATACTCCTTTCAGTCCCACTACACCACCACAACAAGATCCCATGACGGTGGGTAACACCAAGAAAGAATCATTACTATGTAATTCCATGGTATCAAATCATAATATTACCACCCCCATCCATATCTAAGATGTTGCGTGATACGTGATACCATTGTCCCTGTACATTACGTAACGATTGTCATCATAGTACCCTCACCGTTCAGTTTGTCTACATAGTAACGACTGCAGACTTTGATAATACCGGTAGATTTTACATACCCTCCTTGAGTCCTGTGCTATATACGTCACGTGGTATTCTGAAGGACACGCGTGAAGACAGAGTTCGCCATCACATTTTTCATTCTTTCTATATTTTTGCTGACTTAAGCGGACAAGATGGACACGTTCCTTAATGAATACTGTAGATATTTTTCACTTCCTGGAGATTGATATACTAATTTTACAATGCACAACAAGAGCTAACTACTACACACGAACTAAACTTAGGCTTGATATGAATGCTTTCAAATACACGATTTCGATGATGCGATTGTTTAAGAAACGCTGTCCGATGGCTGTAGTAGATTTGAATATGAAACAAAATAATAATGATGTGTAAGATTCGATGGTTTTAGCCAATGGTATAATGTAATCGCATTAGATTTTTTCTACTACATGCATCAATTATGGTAAGCAACCAACTAAGCTTTATCATTTCCTAAATTATTATCTTTTGGTTTGATTTAATTCAAATCAAAACCAGATGGAACAATGTCTGTAAAATGATATTCCGTGAACACTTTAATAGATACAGCCTATTTGCTAACATAATGCGTACCTATCGTATAATTTCACAATGAACTGAAGTAGGCCTTGTATGGTGCAATGCCAGATTTTCATATTTGTATTTCATTACAAAGGGAAGATAAAAATTTGCCAAGTATTATATTCGGGTATTCTCTAGGTTTTCATATATTCATGACTTGATATGATTTTTATGATGATGATGATAATAATGATGATGATGATGATTATCATTATCATTATTATTATTATCATCAGTATCAGTATTATTTCATTATTTTTTGAGGGGGTGGTAGGAATGGGTGGATGGGATTATTGTAAAGGTCTCGAAGGTGTGAACTTTGTAACTAAGCTGAGAGCGTGGATACGTCACCAGCATGAGCTCGGTATGAGCGGCTTACATTCCCGCGGGAATATTTGTAATCAGAGTAAGATGTAGACGGATTTTCCCCCTATCAATCTCGAGACAATCCGTCTATCCCGCTGGACCGCTGTCTGTCTATCACGACGACACTCTTCACGCCATTCTCTCGCCTCAAGCACAGACAGCATAATAATATATTACACATAGCACAACATGTCTCTTCCGTGAACCCGCACTATCTAAATGAGCCTCATTATACACTAGATCGCCACGTTAGATCCTATTGCACAGACCAAGCACGAATAATTAGCAAGCCACCTTCTACACCAATTAGTACGTCAGTGGTGACGAGATTGTAATGGAAACCGATGGCGGGAAGAACGATCTATTATGCGAACATCTGACAACGCGCACCGGTAATTACTTTCTCCATTATAGCTGTAATAGGTCGGTAAGACAGTCATCTGGTACTTAAGGCCGCAGAATCCGAAGAAGTTGCTCATCGCGAGCGTTTTAGAACCATTGCAATTGCACCCTATAATACACTCTCAGAAAGTTGTATAACCTATATACATATATATATATATATATATATATGCTCATTTCTCACTTTCTTGTATTTCCTTCTTTCCTATTCTTTTTCTTTTCTTTTACTGATTCTCTTAATTCTTATTTCGTCTAAAACACTGCTTGATTGAGAAAAAAAATCTGATCATGCGTTTTCTTTTCATATATTTTTCACTGTTGCATGTCATGATTACAATGCTCACATGACTCATGGCAATCAACAACAAAACGGCAGTGTCAGTACTTTTATTTCTCGTACATAATATCTGAGTTTTTTTGGGGGGAATGGAATAATATCTACATACGCACACACACGCACACACACACACACACACACACACATACACACACGCGCTCGCGCGCACACAATCATTCGTACACTTGCTTTGTAGTAATAAGGGGTTACTAATACAGGCTTTGTCTGGACCTTTTTGTCTGAAAAATAAAGTCATTGTGGAATGAACTTGTCACTATAGCTATGATACTGACATTATATAACTATATACAAACCCAGCTCCCTTGTATGAACAGCAAACGATTGCTTGGGATTTCGTTGAGATTACATTATAATATGACCTGATAGAAACATAAAGGACGGAGAAATATTGTTTCTATGTTTGCTACTAAAGATATTTGTCCTTAGTTAACTTTTCATTGTGTCATGAATCAATCCATTGTCTTCAGAAGTTTGATATGTCATGAACAAAGTTTAAGGACATTCCCCAGTTATTTAAGGAATGGCTTAGTGTCATTGAATTTGTGTTCTTTGTGTACATAATTCACTTTGCAAGTCAGTACTTCTAATGGATCACCTGTACACAACCTGATTGAATTGAAAATCGAAAATTCTTACAAGAAGAAGAAGAAGAAAATAATACAAAAGGGAGAGAAAGCAATATACACTTCTGAAGCAAGACAGTTTCAAAATGGTTCATGATCATTGTCCCTCGCAGTATACACTTTGAGAGGCAAGATGGTGAAAGGGTAATAATGGAAGAGCTCACATCTCTTGTATGGTTATAGACCTACTGCACGCAATTACCACGACCCACTGCTACTGTCAGAACTCAGCACTCGCTGCCATAGCTGTAAGTGCATACAATATGATTTTATTGGGAATAAGCCGGTAAAGTGAAGCGCGAAACCAAGCCATTATAGTTGATATACCTCATGCTTTCAGTGAATACGTGAAGAGCAATTAAGGTTAGTGGTGGGCTCTCATCTGCGTGAATTCCTAGTTGACAGTCAATTAAGAGTGCCGGGACCGCATTAAGTAACTGTTGAAGGCTATGGAGATCCGAACACATACATGTACACAAACATTATACAGAGTCATATGATTATACACAGTATACAGTGACCAACAGTAAACAGAGTGGAAGGAAATTTACCTACTTTTTGTCGTGACCAAGACTAAGATTGAAGGTTGAAAGTTTATCTCATATGTGTTACTTTCCGCTGAGATAAATCTAGTGTTTTTGTTACTAGCTATCAGTGTTGATAACGCAGTTAACTTTGACAAGCGTACATAGCGCTGCTGTGCAACAGGAATGCCCGTTGATGATTATGATCTGTATATTTCGTCGATGATATGAAATATATCTAACGCGAGGAAACGCACCTCAGAGCTTCATGGAGAATCACCATAGTAATAATATACTGGTTTTTCTGTTCGTTTTCGTCCTATTTGGGAGAGGGGGAAGGCTGGAGCTGAAAAATATCCCTGATTTGTTGTTGTTGTGTCTATTTTGTGTATTTGGTTTTTGGTATATATAAATAAATAAATATATATATATATATATATATATATATATATATATATATATATATATATATATATATATATATATATACTTATATATATAAATTATATTACATAATCCATATCAGGATTCCACACTGAATTACTTAGAAGACACTTCCTTCTTCGGGGAAGTGCATATTGGAGTGTATTCTATTTCCGAGCGAGCACTGTTCAAAATCAAATTGTGTTTGTCATACAGGAAACAAAAGAAGGTGATTGCCATATTGGTGTGACTTTTGTAAACATTTTTACCAAGAAAGTAGAGTGCATCTCATTTAAGAATATTCATGTTTGTATGTATTTGTTTGACTGTATGAGTACAAAATAGCTATATAATCTCACACTACGCCTGACTTTGGTATACATGTACATATATGTATATATGAATATATATATATATATATATATATATATATATATATATATATATATATATATATACATATATATAATATGTAATATGTATATATATATATATGTATATACACACAAAAACACTTTTTTTAATGATATTCTTTATATGAATGTCGACATCAGCATCGTATTTAGCTATAAACAAATACACACACACACACACACACACACACCCACACATACCGTCACATAGATATCTATTACATGGTAGTTTTATTTCCCTCACTGTCCTAATCCAACGACCAGCGATGACTGGGTGTACCATGAGTTATAGATTTCAGTCAACTTTCAGAATACAACTATTCTGCAGATTGATGATTATAGAATAGATTTCAGAATAATACAAAATTATATTGATTAAGGAGAGCAAAGCTTCAAACACAAAACATAAGTAAGAATGAAAGAAAAAGAAGAAATGCACGAAAAGATTGAGAAGGGATAGCATGATAGGCAAATACTAATATTCTGTACATGCAGCTGTCAGATGCTTTGGGAGCTAGGCTCGATGCAAAACGCGCTATTCTAGAAAAAAAAATGTTAGCACAGAGCCAAGAGAATGATATTCTACGTTGAAAGCCTTCTCATAATAATATGTTTGTTTTTAAGTGTGTGTGTGTGCGCGCATTGCGTATGTGTGTGTGTGTGTGTGTGTGTGTGTGTGTGTGTGTGTGTGTGTGTGTGTATGTGTGTGCATTGCGTATATGTTTTTTTGATTGTACATTTGTGTGTGTTTTGATAAGTGCATAATATGTGTGTTTGTGACAGTACGTAAGAAACATGAGGGGTGCTCAAGGGGGAAAAAAAATCCGTTGAAGGGACAAGCCAAGGTGGATGTTGATATGGGGCATAGCGACTCTCACCCAGGATGCATAGAGGCCGGACGTGGTCAGACGAGCTTATCAAAGCACAAACATGCCAATGACACATGCCTGGAAAGATAGAAATCTTTTCAGCTCAGTGCACATTAGAGAAATATCTTATCTCGCTAGACATTGCTAGATATAGAAAGAGAGAGAGAGTGAGACGCGTAGAGGGAGAAAAAGATGGGGGAGAGGAGAAAATGGGGGGGGGGGGAACGAAAGTTTGTATCCAGGAGATTATCTCCTATTTGATAAAACGTAACAGAAACAAAACAAAAACAAAATCAAAGGAACACAAATTAAACAAAGAGACTGATCCAAAGAACAGGGAAGATAGCGTTTGAAATAACCCTGCAAGAAACGTCTGGATTACTATTCTGCAGTTGCATTTTCTGTCCTCTAAGCAAAGTTCAGATAAGTTCTTCATCTTATTTTGCTATGTTTTGCTTTCATGTGTGTGTGTGCGTGTGTGTGTGTGTGTATATATATATTTTTTTTTTTTGGGGGGGGGGCTCGCAAATCATTAGAATGTTTTCCCCTTTTGACTAGAAATTCACACCTCAAAAAGACTGCTGTGTACAAAGGAAATTTCATTCGAGGTATACTTGTCTTTGCTAAAACACGCCGTTACCAAATTGCTCCCAACGATTCCTTCCACCGGAAATAAAAGAACAATAAGGGGAAATCATAAATAAATTGATAATGATTTTCCTTGCAAGCATGAAATCGAGTTGAAGGCAGCAATTTTCATTGGCGTTAAAACTTGTCATGGTAGGGAACAAATTTAAAGCACAGTAGGCCCACACGCAAATCAAGACCAGCAGCCATAGCCTGAGCAAAGGTATATACAAACAGACAATTGCAGAGAAAAAAATAAAGGGGAATATGTGTGTTCGCGTGTGTGAGGACGTAGCATGTTCTTATGAAATACTAATGTGTCTGACATCGCTATAAAGGTGGGCGTTTCGATGGGTTCATATCTAGGAAAGAAAGCTCGTGTAATTAATGATTGACTTCAAGCTTCATCGCGCTCTTGCACTGCACTTGATGAACCATGCACACACGCAAACACACACACAATGTACCTGCACACGAAACGTAATTTCACTTACACACACACACACACACACACTACTCTCTCACACACTACACACACATGACATAAAATCTGTTTGTGTTTGCACAGTCGTACAAACACCCACACGCAATAATATGAGGTATAATGTACTAAGTACACTCTTGAGTACACCCTCACATGCATTTCTACAAACACACTCTTTTGTACACTGTCACATACACTTCGACAAGCACACACACACGCACTCACACACAGACAAGCATTCATCTCTGTTACACAAAATGACATTAGTTTAATCACCTTGCAAGCTGGTGACGATAAGGCATGTGATTCAAATATCAATGAGAGGGAATGCGAAATAATGTGCGTTTTAAGATGAAGTTTGATACTTTCATAAGAAGAATTCATCTTTCTGTGAAACATTACATCACAACCTTGTATGCCGATTCCATGGATAAAAGAAATCAATACATTCATTTGAACCGTATCAGGACATTATGTCCCTCTCTTACTCCGTTTCCTGTTTTCAACAATAGCCCGCCCAGACAGAGAGAGAGAGAGAGAAAAAAAGAAAAAATAACCGCATAAAACATTGTAGACTGACTTTCTTGCCCCCAAATGACACCATCAAAATCAGCGAAAACTAAAACCCATATGACTCACATACCGGATTCACAATTGAAAGTTTTGACATTTGAAATGTAAGGCACGATAAGTATCTTGCCCACATTTGAATATGTCAGGGTTCGCTACACAACCACTCTACAACCTTTCCCTGCCAGAACTCGTAGCTATGTCAGAAATGTCGTGGTATATATGGCATGGACTTGAGCATGCTTATTTCGGCAGACTATTAGGCAGCTTTTGGACGCCATTATTCTATGGAAGATATCGTGAATAGCATACACGCATTCACATAACTTGTACATTTTGTTTGTTTGTTACAATCATTGGGTTTATAATAATAATTTTTTGTGAGAAATAATTTAGAATTTAATGTTTGTGTATGTATTATACATTACAATGTTACAACATTATGTATGATTTTATATAAGCCTGCTTAAACAGTATATAAGTAGTGTTTATATTTGTTATGAATGTAGTATAATGTTGATACTGTTATATAACAACATAGACAATGTGTGTTTGTGTGTTTTAACATTCAAGCATGTAGCAAATTTCAATTGACAATCTGTTAGAATGTTATTTCTCTGTTTATGTACAAGCTGTATTATCGAAATGTGTATGTATGTCGTATATCATTGTATATTGTTATATTTATGTATCTGTATTGTCAAACCATGTTAAAACTGAATTTCCTTATCGGACAATAAATCAAATCAAATCAAATCATACGTCTATATCACAAATATAAACATCTTATTGATGTGTAAGAAAATTAAAAAAACATATTGTCTGTATGTGATGATCTAAAGTCGAAGGAAAACACATAATGAACGGTCATCATGCTACTGCACCTGCACGACAAGGGGATTTAGTCGTGTGTCCATCTGTTGAATGCTATCTTTTCTTGTTCGTATATTCCTATAAATCGGCTGTTTGAACTGCAATGTGCCTATTGCTTCATTCATATTCAAAGCTACGACGGGGCTCAATACGTTTCCCCCAAAGTGACGCGCTTTTATTACGTAACATCGCCTGTTGCCTATACCAGACATACCTACACTGTATTTGATAGGGATCAATGATGCCATCCGTATAATCATGAGCCAACTGATCACCTCTTGCAGTTATGGTGGGGTAAGAAATGTTAATGGTTCTAACACATTTTAAATCTATCTCGGAAAAAATTCTAATGGCACACTGGTACATTTATGTTCAAATAACTTCCTTCGGGAGCTTGTAACACATTAAAACTTATTTCATGTTTAACAACTCGAATCCGATCCGTCACTCAATCGACTCAATCGACTATCATCTACAGTAAACTCCAAACTATACAACCAACCAATAAGTGCACCTCACTTCACTCTTCTGGAGCATTATTGAAGGCAAGAAATACTATAGGCAAAAATTGTACCGACGACTATAATCACCGTTATGTAGAAGCCGGGTACCCTTCATTTTTTTCTTAACCCTGCGCAATATATCATATTCACATTACATAAGCACACACACACACACACACACACACACACACACACACACACACACACACATACACATATATATATGTATATATATATATGTATATATACATAAACATATATATATATATATATAACACTCATATCAAGCAATATGTACATTTATATCGACCATCAAATACACATTCCCTTTTTTTCTGTTTGATCACAAGCCTTTTTTTTTGCTTCTATAAATACTTATTAGTGGTAAAAACTAACTGTTGGCGCTTCTTCATATATTTCTTATATTTGTTTCAAGAGCGCCATCCCAGATAATATTTCTATGCTTATGATGGTGATCTCGTGCGCCTTTTTTTTCTGTATCTGTTGGAATGGTGTAGATTCAATCAAATTGTCATAATGATTATTAGATAAGGTACGGCATTATCTACTTTGTTGTATTCGTTGGATGAAGTTGCGCATATAACTTCAGATAAACAATAGAATTGTTTAAAAGCTATGCTATCCACATCAATTCGCGAATCATTTCGTAATCATATTTTCGTGTAAAAAAATATGGATACAACAAAGAAAGACAGAACAGCTACAATTCTGCGTACTCTTTTCTCTTATCAAATTGCTCTGTCATGTTTCTCACGCTGTTAGTCTAAAGGTTAAACATGATTTTGAAAAATCCCTGGATCAGTATCCTTGACATTTACACAATGTAGAGTATCATGTATTTTGATGCTAATTGTTTAATCAACAATTGTGATTACTATTATTGATGACATGTTCTAGACTAAACTTGAGTTAGGAATACCTCTTTTTTTCTCTTTCAAATTGGATTAGTTCAGGATGTTCGTGAGCAGGCTGATATAGTAACTTAGAATCCAGCATAAATCTGGGCCCTATGCTACCCGAATTCTTAATTCTCCTGGCCTAAGTGACAACTTACGGACTTCGTCTGCAAATTATCCCTGGTAACTAGATTATTTTCCTCCGAATCTCTCAATCTTCTTCCTCTCTCTCTCTCTCTCTCTCTGTCGCACACACACACACACACACACACACACTCACACACATACACCAGCCGCTGCCTCACAGTGCAGCAAGGAGTCGCCTGAGTTACACCAAATGAAATTTATTGGAACAGTCGTCTTGTGCACCTCAAGTAAATCGCCTTACCGCCGTACCTCGGGGGTGACAGGATGCGAAACCCATAGATTCATTAAGGTTGATTCGGTACGCCGCGTTTTCTTTCCCTGACCCATAATGACTCGGGTAGCAGCCGGAGAAAAAGGGGGGCTTTCGCGCAAATTCCCTTCCTTGAGCACTCGCAGTCCATTTTCTAGTTTTTGCTAGCTTAGAATGTTAAAGGCACACTTGTCTGCTATGATTACTGAGCTTAAGTGTAAAACTAGTCTACGTATAGGCCCACTATACTATGGTGATCGGTAACTACAAACATTGACAAAGTTTGCCCCAGACAGTGTGCGTGCGAACTGCAGTGATTTATCGCGTCATTTTCCTTAAATCTAAGGGGAATCACTGTGATAAACTTGTTTACTCCCCTTTTCTAAAAGCATTATATAGGGAGATACTAAGATTATTTCGACGCTGATTAAAAGGAACTTTCGAAAGACTTCCAAATCATATTATAATGGTGGATGTAAATTGAACTATGGTTACGTTTTAAGGCATTGCTATTTTTTTTTCAGACTGTCCCTGACCAAGACCCTCTGCCAGTTTTGTAAAAAAAAAGATCGCAATGATGACAGTATTATCTGTCAAAGGCAGGTTGAAACGTCATTTTAGATCCGATACATGAAGCTCAGCATGGAACAAGTCTGAAGGTGATTTCAGTACCTCTGCATCACTCGAAACAGAACTCGTTTCTTTTCATCGTCAATACTATTTTGATACTTGACATTATTTGTGTGGAAAGGTCATACAGTGTCTTGCATGTGCATGTCATGGATGTTGGCCATGAAGGTAGGTGCAGTATTTTGCTAAATATGGGTTTCGATAACATTCTCAAAGTTAACTCAAGTATGACGATTCTCTTCATTTTAAATAACTTGTATGATTCTCCTTGCCGAATTCAGCAAGCGTAAGACCAGGAAGCATGGGGAGTGGTGAACTTATTTTTAATGGGTTTGGTAACGACAAAGAGTTCTAAAAATTGAATAAAGGAAGGAGTTTTGAACGTATTTTGATCATAAGAATTAGTCTTGAATGATGACAAGGGAATACTGCACGATCGGACAGGATGTATATATGCATTGCACATTCAGTACAGGACTGTCACTGTCCTACTGTTCTGTATATCAGGCAATCTTGATTTGAATTAAATGTATTTGACACTTTTTGCGTTCTGTTGTTAAAAGGTATTAAAGTATAAGTAAAAGGGTGAAAAAAGGTGAACAGATGGGGAAACGAGGAAGATGGAGAGAGAGAGAGAGCAAGAGAGAGAGAGAGAGGGAGAGAGAGAGGGGGCGAGAGAGCACAATTTTCCCCTTTCACATATTGGTAGACTCAAGTCTAGCATTTATATCCCAATCAATCAAAGTGTGAGTCGCCACATGCGGTCGTCTTGACAACCATCCGAATTTTAATCGGTGCAAAATACTACCTGATAGTCTCAGCCTACGAGTCCTTTCAGCGTCCTCTTCTAAGATTAGCGACGGTTTGGGTTGGTTTACGTCAAAAACTGTATGTCTCCTCAACCCAATTTACTTTTTTTTTCACTTATAAAAATGTTACTTTGAAAATATTTCGATATTCACAATCTAATAAGTCTAATAAATTGTTTACATTCTCTCCTTCGAGACGAATTGTCTCAACATAAAGACTATACCCGACAGGAAGTTCTATAGAGCTCGTCCGGCAGACGATTGTCCAGCGGAATTATAAAAGCGCGCGAAAGACAGGCACGACGGCCAGACCTCCCCAGATTTGGCGCATTCAGTCCAAGCGTTAGATGCTCGACACTGCAGGTGAATTTCATCGCCCAAGGAAAATTGATCAATGCCCATTCATATTGGCTAACATCAACTTGGCGCTGGAAAGGAACATGCGTAAACACACACACACACACACACACACACACACACACACAACGCCAGATAATCTGAAAATACCACTATGAGATAAATTAATTAACAGAATAGTCTAATACATATTTATGGGTGAGTATCATGAAATTTCTCTTGAAAAACAAAACAAGAAAGACAAAAAGGCATCTGCAAGCAACATACATCGTTATTAAAGGCAAACCTTTCTGAGGTGTCATATCAGTAAGAAATATGGGCACGGTAAGCTTCTGTCGAAGGAAAAAGAATGTGCTTGACAGCACGCTATCTATATCCCTGCTTTTGACCAATACCCCTTCTTGCGTCATTCTGTTCACCAATTTTTACATGTTTTATCCATTCCTTCTGCCGTAGAGATCAGTACGAATGAAAGCAATACAGCGTGCCATGATTTGTCATACATCGAGTGATATTCGTTAAAACTTTAAGTAACCCATGTTAATGCGGGCTTAAATTGAGTAATATGATACATCTTGCATGCAGCCCGCTGCTTAAACAAAAAGGGGAAGAAAATTGAAACTTTTCACAAGGCGAGGCATCCCATGCAAGTGAGATTAATGTGAGTGGAGTTTTACATCTCGAAATTAGAGAGAAAAGTTGTGTGGACTGACCTGGCCAAGAACGCCAAGCAAGATTGATATGACCGACGAGCAATCCCTCGTTAGGTGTAATTTTGTTTCCTTGCTTAAAAAAGGGTTTCCGCATCAAAAATGTTCAGTGGTCAATATAAGAGCAGTTGAGACATGTCATTATGTCATTAACTCCATAGCAGAGTTTGCGGTGCCAAGAAGCTCCAACTTTGCAAGAGGATTATGCGGATTCATTTGAACTTTTGTTGTTGTTGTTGTTGTTGTTGTATCAATGAAAGACTGATAGTGAAGTCCGAAGTATGACGGCGTTTTATAATAACAATCGTAAGGGGGGGGGGGGGAGGTAGATGAAGTGGCAATAATTTTCTGATTGCCTTACCAAGCTGTAATAGTAATAATGTTTGAGTTTGTTTGTATTTTTGTTTTGGAGTATTAGTGGTTGATTTGTAATGTAGGCCATTTTATTGTTTGTACTTTGTTTTGATGTTCATGACATTTTTTATCTGTACATAATTTGAGCAGGGCCCCTCGGTAGAACAGTTAACCAAGTGAAAGGGCTACCCTGCTAAAGGAATATTGAAATAACTAACTACATAAATAAATAGACTGAACTGACTTGCGTGTGACATTGCAATGCACGTGGCAGTTGAAAGCGTTGTCAGCGGAGCATGTATCATACATGTGAATAAATCAAACTCTCTCTTTCTCTCCCTCTCTCTTTGTGTGTGTGTATGTGTGTGTGTCTGTCTGTGTGTGTGTCTGTGTGTGTGTGTGTGTGTGTGTGTGTGCGTGCGTGAGTGAGTGAGTGAGTGAGAGAAATAAATGTCGTCTGTGCTTCAATTAAGTGCCAACATCATGTAGGAACATCAAGTAGGAACAGCATCGACGGATGAAGTAGCAGAGATAGAATTTTTCACCAGAGATATCGGCTATGTAGGCCTTTGCAAGATATCTATGTTAGCAATATCATATAAAGCAGCATATAAAAGTTAAGTAAGGTTATATTTAAACATAGATATGACATGCTAAACAAAAACAACTACCAAACTGGCCGATAGCTCGAGTGAATAGAATAATGATCGGTGCAACGTCCTTCTTATGCCAAGTACAGGTCCTCCTAAAACTCTCCGCACAAACCACTTGAACCATGGACATTCAGTGGGATTTTTTTTTTCTCGCCCTTTCCCCATCTAACGCAGACGTCGAGACCCGATGTCTTGCGGCTATAACTTCTCGACTCTGCGCCTATCTTTAGTCATCCAGAGTCGGGCTTCAATCGATAACACAAACAGCGGGGAGTTGATTTCAGATTTGAGAAAGAGACGGACAGTTCTGACCTTTTAAAGGGATGCCTCTGATAAAATGCCCGGTGTTGACCGTTCTTCTCTAGAAGCCTTTTACAATATGGCCATTGTGTCTGTGACGCTGGTGATGCAAACATCGGTGAGCACTTGTGATTTTTGTTGTTGTTTTGTTGTATTCATTCTTACCTCAAGTTGGGAATACGAGATGAATAAGTGGGTGTGTGCATATGATATTCACATGGTGTGGAAGAAAGACCTACATGGCGACTAAGTTATTGACAATCACGGAGTCCTTCATGGTTTGAACGCCAACCTCTCATCAGGTGGTCTTGTGACTTAGCCATGTCAGTGGGCTGGGTTTTTGGATTTCATAAAAATCTTGCCTGACTCGTTCTACCTTTTTGAAAATGTAGCACTACATACAGATCACGTTTTATCCATGTATGTAAAAACATTGATAATAGGTGATGAATACAGGTAGACAATCGTGATGAGGTCATTAGTAGGCCTAACGGTGGAATTTCAGACGCAACTCAACTTGGAATTGACATAGTGACGGATTCCTGATCCTCTATTCTATACATAAGAATGGTGGTATTTTTTTCTTAATAATAAGTAAAATAAGAATAAAAAGATACATGTATTAAATATCATTTTTGTTATTAACATTTAAGATAATGCGCAAGTAGAATCACGAAGTAATGGTGGAATGTTTTGAAATCTTGTCAAAAAAAAGAAGAAGTTGAAGACCTCTTGAGGTTAAAGTGAGATAGCAAAACGTTAGGTGGCTGTAAAAATTTAGCACGATGGTCTTTAACATCACGAATCCAACCAATATACTAATCGACTTCTGCCTTGAAATGATGCGCAAGTCAGCGCTGTAAGAAGGCGAAACTGATGCGGTGGTGGAAGGGGCAGGGAGAGAGCGGTAGGGGCACTCAAGTACACTCTATGTTATCTTTACATTGCATTGTCAGCTTTCCACCGATCGGCAAATAGGAAGAACAGTTTGTAATCATACTTCAAAACGGGGCGAGAGCTGCGAGAGCTGCGAGAGCTGCGAGAGCACAAGGAAAGGATCTTCACAGCGGGATATAATAATATTGATCAGAGGTTTATGAAATTGAACGCGTTGGGGAGACATCGCAGGCGAAGGGAAGTCGGAGAGTGAGTAAAGAGGGGGTGCCGGGGGAAATTTTTCGAGAAGGATTTAGCCGAGCAAATTTTTGCGGGAGCAATATCATAGATATTGCCGGAATAAGACGGAAACAGAGGAAAAGAGGAGGAAAATTACACATATTGAAAGGTTGAGAATGAAGGAGGGAAAGATATATCATATGAGTGAATTGACGGCAAAGATATAATATGGGGGAGGCGGTATGAGGAAAAATGGGCAGAAAAAAAAGGAGCAGAGATGAAAGTGAAATAATGCGAGTGAGAGAAAAGAGACAGAGACAAACTAGGTGACATCAGCAGATATCAGGGGAGGAGAGAGGGAGATAGTAGCACAGGGGAAGTCGGGAGGAGAGAGAAGGATGGGGGATCAGACTTCGGAGAGATGTAGCTGTCATTACAGAAGAGAAAACATTGTGATACCATTCAGCAAGCGGAAAGAATATGGGTGTATTTAATGACAGAGAGAGGAAAACCATTCGGAGGAGAAATGCAACTGAACTGAAGCTATACCGTTCGCCGCTGAAGATCGGAAGTCGTGGTGGGGGTGGGGGAGGAGGGGACGGATTCTAAGCAACCAATTGTGATTAAAATGATGATGTCCAGTAAAAAGATAGAAATTGGGAGAAATAGAACGAGATAGCGGTAGAGATAGAGATAGAATAAGAGTGAGAGATAGAAATAGAGGCAGAGATATAGAGATAAGGATAGAGATGTATAGTTAGGGGGAGAGATAGCGATATGGACAGAGACAGAGAGATAGAGATAGAGTGAGAGTGAGAGATAGAGAGGGAGAGATAGAGATAGAGATAGAGGGGGAGATAGAGTGAGAGATAGAGGTAGAGACAGAGAGATAGAGATAGAGTGAGAGTGAGAGATAGAGAGGGAGAGATAGAGATAGAGATAGAGATAGAGATAGAGATAGAGATAGAGATATATTGAGTGAGAGTGAGAGATAGAGAGGGAGAGGGAGAGAGAAGACCACCTGCTGCCTGATCGTCATGCCTCTTACTCAGGTCAGTGATTATCAGCCGTCTAATCAGACAACTGCAGCCCTCGATTCATCACTTCATCTCAAAGTTCGTAGTATGTACTTACGCAGAGATGTTCCTAAGACTATGATATCATATGCATGTTTGATTGTGTTAGAAGTACATATATATATATATATATATATATATATATATATATATATATATAATATTATATGAACATAATGTGCACAAACATATGGATAAGTATACATATATTATGCTCTCTCTACGCGTACATGAGGTGAGTATACACACATATATATGTTCATATTATATATATCTTCAAAGATACATTATCTACATGTATAAATATACCTAATATATTATGTTTGATTATTATGTTATATATGTAGAGAAAAACAGAGGACACAGATAGATAGATAGCTACAGAGAATGAGATTTCGTGTTTGAAATATGAAGTTGAAATATTAACATATCTACCATATGACCATATACCATATCCATATTGTCTATCACATTCGGTGTGTTTGACTGTTGTTGTTTTGTTCGTTCTCAATCTAGCAAAAAAGAACAATTACCCAAGTAATCAATAAGTTATGAATGGATTTGAACTTTCCTGCATGGCTACTATTGATAGGTTACCTCACTTTGTTTTCAAACAGGTCAAATACATGTTGTTGGTTGTCTTATAATTTACCGTTGAGACATCCATAAGGACACATCTTGACAAAACCTCCAAAAAGTCAACATCTTCATTCTGAGAAGTACATCATAGTTCGTTGTGCGTGAAGATCTGCTATCGCAGCTGCAAGCGAATCTGACGGTTGGTTCATCGGCTCTGAATCAATCTTAGGATGATTATTTTCGAAAACTGTGAAATGCGATGAGAATGTATTGCAATGTCTTTACAAATACCTCAAAATAGACCACTGAATTGCTAATTTCGATCTATGTAGTTTAATTACCCGTAACATCGGCGATGGCATACATAAAAATAATGTTATTACATGGTCATAATTGTTTCGTTCAACTGATTATCCTATGCACAAGAAAGTATTCATATCCATATGGAAATATACCGAATGGCCATTATGATATTTGTAACAGTTTCCAAGCGATGGCAATATTACCTCCCAACTACATCTTACAATTTTGTTTGTATTTCAAAGTGTGTTAATGAAAGGATAGTATCATCAACACTGAGATTAGTCAGAAAATATGATTATGACCCGTAACAACGAAAATCTGATACACATTGAATTTCTGATATATCACCCATAATCCAGATTCGACACTTTCCAATGCTAAGCGTGTCGTTCTACTTTATCAAAAACAAAAACCCAGAACAAAACTAAACAAACTTCCGCAGGAACTGCATGAAAGTTGGCCAGCCATGTATTAAATGAAACTCGGGTCTGAAATACGCTGAAGCGTAGAGTGGATTTGGAATTCAAACACGCATGTCAAGTTTCACATATTTCTTTCTGCATTCATTACAGTTAAAAAAGTTAAAATACAGGTTAAATCATTTGAATAATAGACGTGATATATTACACAGAAACACTGGTACACTATACTCAGTTTTAAAAAAAATGACAAAAATATGTTAGGTTTACGATATCTTTGATTTTTTTTTTCATATTTTTTTTGGTATTCGTTCTCATCGTTGTTCTATTTTTTGTTTCATTATGTTTTCTTGTTTTTGTTTTTGTTTTTGTTTTTCATTTGTAATGAGCAAAGGCAAAAATCAACACTTACAATTTATTGTTTTCTGGTCTGGCTCGCATGGGAAATAATATGTCAAACGAACATAATAATAAAAGCATTTTTGTGCGTTAGTTTTCCTTCTCGTTGAACTGCTTATTATTTGTTTTAGAATCATTTTCTTACGCATGGATGCATCAATGTGCAATGCAATAATATCCGAGGTAACTTGCTATATTCAGATTGGTGGAAGCGTGTAGTTGTTTTTGTGTGTGTGTGTGTGTCAAGATTATGCTATAAGATTAGCGTAATGAGGTAGCATCACGTACTACGTGGTTGGATTTATATTTAGCGATCTTTTTTTCTCCGGAAACATTTTCACAACAAGTGTCAGGGGGGAATAAATCAAACAAACGTTATATTCGACAGAAAAACCACCAACCGTTGCTAGGATATCTCTGTTGCCATGGCATCCATGGTCTCTCTTAGGCTCGAGTCTTCCAGTGAGATAAGGAGAAGGAGTCAAACAAAAAGTTAAAGAGGCGAGAACTATGAAAATGTTTTTGATGATAGTGTCCTTCCATTAATCATCGTTATTGCTTACGTAGCAGTCATCTCCATAGGATATCATTATTTTCAAGATGTTCCCATATATATACAGACTTTACAGGCCTGTGTCTCCTTTTTTCAATGACATCATATTCCATTTAATCCGTGTTTTACGGCCGAGTGGCAATGCTTACATTTCCCATCTCCGAAAGACGCATATCAAGATATATATAATTATATATATATATATATATATATATATATATATATATGTGTGTGTGTGTGTGTGTGTGAGTGTGTGTGTGTGCAAATTTATACACATTTATAGGAAATATTATTCATATACACGTATAAGTAGGTCTACAAACTAGTGTAAACATGCAAAAGCTTTCACACATATACGCAGTCTGATTATCATAATGCATAGATAAACAGACAAATACGAAAACGGAGAAATAGACGAATGGAAAGATTTTAAAAAGAGATGCTTCACCCATTGATGGTGCATCTGAATAGACACGTGTGTTATAATCATGGGCATTGTGGCATCACGGAGGAAATGAGTTGGCGGTGATTCCGTAAAAGTAGGATACCCAATCTCACTGCAAGTGGGTATCGGGGTGGATTTCCCTCCCGACATGTTAACCTTTGCACCACTGATATAGGCTGTCTTTGGAACAGCGCCCATGAACATCTACTAGTATTATATCCCTTTATTCCTTTCGAGAGCCGGAGATATGACAAACCCAGATCGCGTTCTCGTCACTCGGTGCCAAGATTTGCGGGAGTGGTGTGGCGACCGCGGGGTTTACATGGCAACATCACGTAATCGTGCATGAGCGGCAGCGCAAATGCCTTGGAAGATATTAAACGCAAACCAATGCGTGTGTCAAGATGTGTCTACCATACTGCTTGACAACCAACCAATCAACCACGCGCAAGAAGAATTTCAAACACAAACAACCTCGTTCAGGAAGTGTTCTCTATTTCAGAACGGACATAAAATCTTTTGATTTACAACAAAGTCATTGTCTCCGATATTAGTCATATGATGAGAATGCCTTCAAAATTGCTACAGGAAATGACAAAATTAACTTGCTCGTAGTTAGTTGGTATATTTTCTTGATTAATGATCCAATAATTTCGTCGAGTTAAGCTACTTTCGAAGGCCAGTAAAAATTAAGTGAACAAGATATTTTACGCACTGGGTCTGTTAATCCGACACTCAGACACAACTGCTACTTACAGTGATTGGCGGAGAAGGGGGGGGGGATACATATTGACCATAATGTCACAATATCATCGTATGACAAGAGCTTTGTCGCTCCTCTCAACCCCTTTTACACTTTAACGTCGATGAAAATTGAACAATTAAGTCTCAAGATGTAAACCTTATTAACATTTCTCTGGATATTCGTTACAATGGAACTCCTTGGTAAAGTGGATAAGACCAGGGATTTTTAAACAGAAGGTCTCGGGATCACTTCCAGCCTGGTGCGTTCATTCTTGGCCTAAATGTTTTGTCCACCATGTCCCTTTTGACCCAGGATTATAAATTTGGTATCTGACATTACTGGAGTTATGATAATGAAAGGGCCCTCTAGAGGAGAGTAGTGTCAACACTTAAGGTGCTCTCCTATACGAATAAGACCAGCATCATTATACATGTGTGTATTTTTTAAATATCAGATTTGTAGTGTTGAGGTTGAACTGCAAGAATACAATAACAAGTAACAACCAATCAACAGTCACACAAGAAAGACGAGAGGGATAGATGAGGAAAAAAATAATGACTTCTTAAAGGGAGGGCTTCAGACTAGGGGTCATCTTGCATAGCATCCCAAGAATGACATCGTAGCTGGGAGCAACACCATCTCTCCAATCAACCCACATGTTTTGCCTTATAGGAGGGTCGCGAAGAGATCTTTAAGCGCTGACAGGATAACAAAATTGCCGACAAGCAGTTACTTGGGATGAGGATGACTGTATAATTATCATGGTGTATCTGGAGCTCGAGCAGTCTTCGGCCCAGATTGTCCAACGCGTGTTCTTGTTTCGATTCGTTGACGATGCGGAAAACTACATGCTGTTTTGAACTCTGTCAAAAAGTGCGGGAAAGCAACAGCAAAAGGGTAGAACGAACTCGAGCGAAAGACCATCAGTGAGCTGTAACGGGATGGGAAAGAAAAATAGAGAAGAAAGACAGATAGAGCAGGATGGAGATGAAAAACAGGAATAGCAAACATAAACATGATGATGTAAACACTTGAAAATGAGAGCCAGAGAAAGAGAAATGAGGGGGAGAATAAAGAGAAGGAACATTGTTTTTGTTTACTTAGCATGCCTGGAGCATTATTTTCACAAGTTTGTTTATCGTTACGTTTCACCTGGTGGCATCAAAATATCTGTGGGTGTTTCTTTTGTCTCTACATTTTGCATACTCTTTGTTAGTCACCTGAGGAAGGTTACTAGTACTTCGAAAATATTATTTAACGTGGAAGAATCGCGAAAAGCATAATTGATAAATCCCTGGGCAGGAGAAGGCTTCTTTTATACGTACGGCCTACTATACTTCAAGGACCGAACGTTAAAAATGCTTTGTTACACACAGGGACATCGCAAATACGAGCGGAGAGCAAACGTCAATGCCGTTCTCTCGCGTCCGGCGAGATCGTCTCACTCCGAGGACTAGAGGATCCTTTTTTTTTCCCCGTTTGTTTTAATCTCCAGAGTTGTTTGCACGATTATGACTCGAGACACATTTTCTGTGAATTTCCGATGGGTGGACGTGGGTGAGAAACGAATCGTGATGATGCATCCATGTATTAACCCACGATGAAGTGTCACATGACCAATCCTTCATTGTGACAACTACATATTAAAGTAGTGGGCGTTCGTGCGCCATTTCGAAATTGGCTCTGCTCGCAAATATTGACACAGAAAAAAAAATGAAAGCAGTTAATGTTACTCTAACATCAATATACCTGTAGCACTGCATGTAGCTTCTACCGTCGTGGGTTTTTTTTTTTCGGAGAGAATTATTAAAGAAGAGATTTATAGGAAATAATATGATATAAATTGACTCTTCTCCAGCATTTAATGTTACTTTGATTAATTTCTGACATAAATCATGGAATAAAGTTGTCTTTGCTTTGAATATAAGAATTTTTATTTTTACCAAATTTGAGCACTGGAAAAAGTCACTAAATGTGTATGCAACTCAGTGGGATATACGTATCTGTATAGGCAAAATGTGTTCACTTTTCAGGAAATTGGTGTGTAATTTGTTGTCAATCTAGAATAAATCGTCCGCCAAAACTATATATTCACGTCGTGAAATTGTTTGTTTGTTTGTTTGTGTTCATTTGAATTATTTTTTACACCCATAAATTTACGGAAAAATAAAGTTTTAAAAGCACACAACCTATCGTCAGCTCAAGATTCACGATTGCCGTGATCGGCTGTTCCTTCGTACAGCCACAATTTCCTGTTATTATTGACACAACAAATCGATCATTGTGTGGGAATTGCGTATAGCTGAGGTAATCTTACATACTCATGAAGGATGATTACTCAGTCAAAGAGCTGTAATTGATTGGAAATCATTTTTACACCCATAAATTTACGGAAATACGACGTTTGAAAAGCACAAAACCTACCGTAATCAGCTCAAGATTAGCGATTGCCGTGATCAGGTGTACACCAACAGTACCAGCAGAATCGGCAGTGAAGAAGTATTCCTTGATGCCGTGATTTCAGCTTGATTCTTCTTCGAAATGGCATGATGAAGGTTTGTTAGATAAATGTGACCTTCTTTTTCTCGTGTGTGTTGGTTTAAATTCTAATTTCTACCTCAACTTGCTAAAAAAAAAACCAACAGTCTAACAAAGCGGGAAATTGCAACATTT
The DNA here is from genome assembly GCF_040938485.1 of Diadema antillarum. Classification (NCBI taxonomy): domain Eukaryota; kingdom Metazoa; phylum Echinodermata; class Echinoidea; order Diadematoida; family Diadematidae; genus Diadema; species Diadema antillarum. Next base: position 33,739 of record NW_027271310.1, on the reverse strand, counting down.
CCGTGCTGAGCAGCAGTCACGATACACGTGTTGCATGCAAGCATGCACCGCTGCTGCAGCGATCCCCATAGTATAACACGTAGGATGCTTGTAAACAAGGGGGTCCTCGGCGCAGTTGACCAATCGTGAACACGTATTTCGATCACGTGTCTTTGTAAGCAACAAGGCTGTTTACGCGTCTGGGAGACGATTTGCATAAACTTTCGCATGTTTCAGACGAATTCATGAATGATAGTGAGTAGCATGACATCATGCCATGACCATATTTGGAATAAGCAGAGGTAGAGCTTTCTGTAGTACCGAATGTGTCAGGGTTCAACGCAGAATGTATTCTAAGACACGATCGCCAAAAGAACAGTCATTTTCGCCGTAAGCGAAGGCGATTTGGTCTTTAGACGTAAGATTTTGCCCAACTTTTGAGATTGCCATCCCACTTTTCTCTTCAAAATGTCACATTTAGTAGGTTGTATTTCGAATTGTTGTTGATATCAATCAGAAACTAGAAAATTTCCCCCTACAACGTGATACCAAAATGTTATTGGTCCCTGAGGTAGGTCATTTTTTGACCTTTTTCGGGCTGTAGCGCGAAATTTGCCGAGAAGTTTCGGGTTTTAGTCTCATATATAGCCGTACGGCAGATCAGCTCATACACATTTGGTAACGTTTCTTGTAGCGAACGGAGCTACGTGGTCATGGAAATTGGGGTTTTTTTTTCAATCTCAAAAACAGTTTGGGGGTAAAGTTACATCGTCTCAAAGATATCCAGTTTTGTTAACTAGCTTCATAGCTTTCCGTAGATATCAAACTTGTCATATTCCTAGATTCTCTATAAATTTCTGCTATTTATGTTAATTAGTAATTTCACTGTCAGAATGCTAAAACAAGTCCAGTGGGTTTCCATACTTGAAACGTTAGGCTCTTATGATGGTAATGGAATGAATATGTTATATTTATAAAATATGATAAACTTGAATTATGGAATGATTCCATAATTTCTTTAAGATAGAGGCTGACATTGATATTATACAAAGAACAACATTTCTTGATTTTCGTCATCCATCCTTCTTTCTCTTTTCAGGTTTGATTGAGTCTTTACACCGTTGGGTGAAAGTTAAAATTTTGAAGTGAAGCTTTCAAAATGGTGTATGAGATATTTTCACCAAGATTGATCGTACAACTGCCCACACTTCAAAAAATTACAATTTCAAATTTTGTGTTTATCATATCTAGATTTTCATGGCCCACGGGAAAACGCCGGCTCAAAGTTACGGATTGAAATATTCATACACGCACACGCACATACACACATACACACACACTTTCTCAAACCTATGCGCTCATAAACAGAAGCTCATCAGCCACAAACATGCGACTGGTGAGGTTGTTAACCGATGGAAATCATGTCCATGTTTTATGTTTGTTAGAATTTGTGTGTATTTTTTTTTTTAATCCGCTAATCAGAAGGAGGGCATGCAGATGGCTGACGGATCATTAGCAAGCGAATGACCAACCTTGAAGAGGGTATCCCAAAATCGAACGGAAATATTACGCTGACTTCATGTATGCTAATGCAATTTCTACTTCCTCCCTGCCCGACATCTTGCTGTAGGTCCAGATCAATAAAAAAGCATGGGGCGGCGTCTTCATAATTAAAGAGCTTTCACTTTATTTTCCTCCCCTTGAATAACCACAGTGATATACGTAAACGTGTGTTCTACGTAGATATTTGCTTACTTATAATGACTTGGGGACCGCCATTTTGCGATTTAACGACCCGTTTACCTTATGGCTAACGAATAAGCAGGTGGTATTGCGAAGTGCTCATGAAGGAAATATCGAAATATGACCTTTGCTATTAATCTCTCTTAGAACCCTTATACTGCATTGACAACCATGATAAGCTCAAGATACGTCTTGGCTGAGAATATTGTTCAAACCAAAATGTTGATGTATGGCTTTTCTCATTTGTATCTATTTAGATTCTGGCTGATTCCGGTGAAATTTTATTTACATTGTAGCAGAAAAACGGAAGCATTTTTTTCTTTCTCCTTTGGAAAGCTATCAGTCATTCTAGTTCATCCACTTCACCGCCTACCAGTGTTAAAACTTTCGAGTCAGGATCGTTTTGACTGCTAGACCTCTACTGAGTATTGATGGATTGTTAACATTTCTTTGAAGAATTCATCTCTCCACGTCGTTGCTATCCTTAACGGTGTAAACACCTATTTGTTAGTCCAATCTTGCACGCAATCTATGCCAGGCATTATGACCTAATTTGCTATCAAGTCTAAAAGAGCCTTCATTATCATGTGACCGAACTTTACCATAGATTCCTTTTCGTCGTTTTTCAATACGCATGATTGGAATAGAAAGGGCATAGATTCCGTATTACATTTAGCAATCAATCAGTAGTAAGTAACCAATACGAACAGAGAATATCATAGCAGAATGGCATTAAGTAAAGATTGTATTACTTGCTCAATATGAGATGGTAACCGAAAACATGCAAATTGTTGCCGGAACAAATTCTTATAGCATCTTCTTCGTCCCTTTATGATGAATAAACACACGCAAACACACACTCATGTACACAAAGCCTGTTGTCATGACAACTGCTGGAAGCAGTGGTTACAGTCAATTCTCTTCATTGTTCCAGCTTTCATGCCGACTGGAAGGATAGGGGATACCTTTATTGCTACGGATTTTCCAGTTGATTTTGTACTTCACAAGAATGTCACGACTGCACCTATGATAAACTTGACATCTTGATGAGCAGGTCCAACAGCTCCCGTCTACCTATGTTCGTATCTGTCTGTTAGTCTGTCTGTCTGTTTATCTATCCATCTGTCTATCTATCTATCTATCTATCTATCTATCTATTTATCTGTCTATCTATCTATCTATATATCTATCTATTTATCTGTCTATCTATCTTTATGTATATTTACAACGTATGTAAGTATATATATATATATATATATATATATATATATATATACAGTTGATTTTGTCTTGATATGTCTTGCATTGAATATAAGTAGAATTATCAATCTGTCTCGGTGGATAGTCTTGGAATTTAAGCGTGACTTTAATTTCTTTTCAATCTAAAGACGACCCAGGCTTCGGTTTCTTTTGAAAATTTTCAGTTTCTTTTGAAAGAATGGCCGAACCACCTTATTAAGGTGCCTTTGCCAACGTCATTGAGGTTCTGGCCTCGATCACTTCGCCTTCGCTGCTATAATGAAATCTGTATTGATTAAAGGCAGACAGTGCTATCATGAAGTAATATGACATTTAATGAATATCATGCTATATATAAGAGGGAAGACTTTCCAAACAGAAGGTCGCCTGGATAGCGTCAATGCAACCAAAGCTAACAACACATTTTACCGGCCCGCAACAGCATCTCTTACTGGCAATCTTGCATCAATTTGGCGGGACGGTTTTAAATGTGTACGTGACTGATGTGTGTGTGTGTGTGTGTCATAAGTATGTATTTACACATCTTTATGTGGTTACATCTGTGTACGTACGTGTGTATAAGCTTATGTTGCATACAGTACTCAGTAAGTGTATACTTTGCAATAATGTAACGTACACAGTGTCACACGATGACTGTTCTTTAAGGGCAGTACCACTTGTTACAATCAATGTCGATTTTCCTCAAAATGTCAACTGAGAGTGGCACTGGAAATGGATACAAAAGTTGGGCCATTATAAGCACGGGTTTAGAATGAAGAAGCCAAAGCACTGCTTTGTTTCGATTTTGATTTTGTCTTTGCTAATAGACACATCATAGATCACAATTATGTTCTGGTGTTGCGACTTATGTATATACATTGTAAGTATTACACATGTTATGATATGTGAATAAATGTAGGCTTGTATGTATAGGCCTACTTAGGAAACAATGAGAGGGAGTTGTTCTGAGCTGCGAAAACTCATTGTATTCCAATACCAGCTTTAGTAGGCAAGGGCTGCTATTTTACCTGTAAGACATCGTCAGTGGAATGAACCCTGAAATGAAGACTTTTATGATCGATATAACAAAAGAGAAACAGGTATCGACTCATAGACCTTAAAATCATGGTCATTTAATGTGTAGGCAAACAGTTTTCATATCAAATTACTGATCTCCGATAGACGGGTTTTCATCAAGCGTCAAACACCGTAGTATTCTTTTCGAGCAGAGCAATTCACAGGGAAAGACGTGTTTGAATACTCTTTGAACCACCTCCTGTTTTCACAAGAGCCTCATCATTAACTGGAACTCTTACACGGTTTCTTTAATACTCCACAGATTATTCTCGTTGGTGTCCGTTTTCCAGCGACTGGAAGGTGCTGGAAAGAATTGTTTTTGATCAACAATTGGTAAGTTTGTATACTGTGTATCATCTTCGGATTTAAAATGTCTGTAAAGATTTCATACGTCTTTAGCCATCACAAAATGATTATTTTGTAAATGAAGTACTGACTTCCTACTGTTCAAAGGTGACCTGCATTGGTACTACTATAATCAGTGTATTGCTATTATTGGACACTATACTTGTATTGCTACTGTTGATATTACCATAGCAACAGCAACTACTACTACTACTTCTACTGCTGCTACTACTACTTCTACTGCTGCTACTACTACTATACTACTACTACTACTGCTACTACTACTCCTACTATTGCTACTTCTATAGTACTACCTCTACTCCTACCGCTACTGTAACTACTTTTATACTACTTTTTCTGCTGGTTCTGCTACTGCCTCCATAACATTAAACTATGATATACCCCGTATTAACTATTGATACAATCAAACAATTTAATTAATGAAACAAGGAATGCTCCCATTCACAAACAACTGAACTAGCACCACATCTGATTTCCCATAGCCTCTCTAATGAGTATGTCACATTATGACTGTTACCACCTTCTTATAAAAAGTGAAAGTTACAATGAAAATGATTGCGTAGACAAAGATTATAGGAAGGCGACGCACTTGCTTATCCCATGAGTGCACGGATTATCCCGCCACCAATAAGCAGTAAATAATTGGGAGTCGGGAGACTTCTCATCACCATGGTAACCACATCCCTTTTGTCATCAAGAGAACACATCAGCGGGTGGAGATAGTTGACAAACAAACACAAAAACAGAAAACAAAAGGGAGAAAGACATCTTGGTAGAAAGATAGAAGAAAAGATGTTAAGAGAGAATGTGTGTGTGAGTATGTGTGTGTGTGTGTGTGTGTGTGTGTGAGTGTGTGTGAGGGAGAGGGAAAGGGAGAGAAAAGAGAATTGATCACGTGACACTGATGCTTTGATGTCCGTCGGTGCACCTGTCGTCCTGACCTTTATGGGCGGACAATATACCGTACAGAGTGACGTGGTATCAACGATTTGTGAGGCGTGAACCTGTCGTAACTTTCAATGAGGTATGTGCCGCAGAAAAGGAAAGACATACGCTTCTTGACGACTCCCCTTCATGCGACAGACATTATTCACTTCTACAAGAGTGGAAAAAAAAACTGTTGACCAGCTACTTTTATTCGATTCCATCTCAATTATTTTCCTCACAATTCACATAAAGTCGGCCGAAAGATAAACACATTCATGTGATATGATTTAAAGCACGCTACACATGTTTTCTCGCAAGGGTGTTTGATTAAAAGGCAATCAAGCATTTTTGTATTTAATGTTGTCGTCTTTGCATGCTACTTTGTAACGCGTCGCACATCAGGAATCATTTGAAAAGTCTCTTCTGGCATAATTAATTTCACAACATTTATACTCTCATTACTATTAAGTTTGGAAAAACTGAGAAAAATAACTTAATAATGAAGTCAAGTAATTTACGAGTCTATGATACACACCTGCGCACAGGACAAACAATGGGCGTGTAACGCTGACAAACAAGCATACAATTATACCAGATGTACAGCAAACGTTCCTGTCGTGTCGTATATGTCTTTTTATTGCTTTGATTAGTTCTTATACGGTACTTCGCCACACTACAAAAGTGTGTGAATATTTTTGTGCATGTTCATACAAAAATACATATCAGTTTATGGTCATGTAAAGTATTCATGGGCATAACATACGGTGCACATTTTTTGCGAGAGGTGCCTCCATTCCAAAGAATGATAAACGACGGAAAATCACATCCTTTCTTATCTTGGCAAACCGGTTCTATAGGTATTTGTTTCATATCTAAACTCCTAATGCTCTTTATCTGGAACCCTTCTTCCGATCCAGAGGTTGTGCCTCAAACGAAAGGACCTCACCGCTGCAAACATGTCAATAGTATATATATATCTCTGTTTTGTTTTTTTCTATATATATATCCTCTCCATCCTGGATGCAGTCTGCTCATGTCTTTACCCGGGGCTTAGAATAAAACAAAGTAAATAAACGATGAAAAAGAAGATGATTTATTCTTATTTTTCTCGGGAGATGACGCCATTTTCTCAGACGAAGATAACGTGTGCTTTGAGTTTGACGATGGTGATAACCTCGTATAGGGCCAATGGCTTCGTGTGCTGTTTATGCAAGGTCGTCTGTGAGCAGACTAAACAAGAGACGGGCCGGGCCTCTGAAAGAGTGGCGGACAGCTAGAGCCATCAGCATCCACGTGTAAGCCGTCCCAGTCAGATATACCGAGATACCTTCGGCAGCATGCTTGTGGAAGATTAACGTTTTTGGAGCGGGGAACGATGGGGGCAGAAAGAGCATTGGGGCAGGATGGGGAGGTGAGGTTGAAAAAAACAACCCAGTAGAGATGACATGGGAGGGTGGAGGAGGGGAGGTTGATGGGGAGGGTGAGACAAGACCCCGTTCAAGTATGATGTGTATGTGAAATAAATAAAACTACCTCCCAATTTATCTTCTATTGCAAAAACGAATCAAAACAAAACAAAAACAAAACAAGCAAGCAAACAAGAAAAACAAACGAATGCATTCATCATGGCTGCAATATGCATGATGACGTGAATGCGTGATTAGAAAACGGTCGAACACTTGTCGTTAACAATTTTTAGAAATACAGTCACTTCTTCCCGTGGCAATTAGATACCGGCTTTATATACTCACAGGCACATCACTTTACGCCTCCCTGATAAAGCAATCACTGCACGGAGATTCTGTGAATATTATAAGAGTTGCGCTAGGAATGACTCGCCAGTGAACTTTGTAGACTTTACTATTATATGGCACAGTAAACATCGCTTCCTATAGGAGTAGGCTGATAAAAAAGTAGAATATGGCCCTGCAAAAGAGACAAACCCTGGAGAGTGTGAAATGGATCTTTTAAACGGGAGGAGAAAGTTACAATGCATGCTAGTACTACCAATGATAAGAATGATAATAATAATAATAATAATGATAATGATAATGATAATTATATTAACAATATCAATGATAATGATAATAAAAAAATTGATAATAACAACAATAATGATGGTAATTATAATAATAATAATGATAATAATAATAATAATAATAATAATAATAATAATAATACTCATGGTAATGGTAATAATAACGATGTTGATGATGATGATAATGAGGATGATAATAATAACGTAAAATGATGACAACGTGTAGAGCTGCAAAAGAATTAATCAGTGTGCATGCAACGATTTAAGGATATTGCAGGAATACAGTTTGAAATGACAAATAATTCGTACGTGGTTCGTCTCAGGATCCTTATCACACAAGACGTGATACTATACCCAATGCTATTAGCTCTCCTCTTCGAAAGAATTTGATCAGTAATTTACATCTTCTCACGTTCAAGAACGTGGAACTCTGTAAGGACGTTAAAGCATACCTCCTTGATAAGGCACAGCAAGCGTGACAATCGTGGCACTCCAATTTGAAAGCTAACAAAGAATCCACTCCTTATACAAAGAATCCATATAATTTATGTTTTTCGAAAATAAGATACACCATTTCCTGGGCTGAATTACTATGGTGCCAGTTACTTTCCGTTGTCTGCAGCCTCGTGAATTGCAAATGCTGCATCACCGATGCGCACTCTGTATCCCCGTCCCCCACCCTAAAATCCCCTTTTGACTTCTCGGATTCGTTTTGTTCTTTGTCACCGTGTTACTTCTCTGCTTGCTACACTTATACGGGGAAAGTGCACTGGCACCCGTCGTTTGAGCACTGATCAAGATACGGCTTAAACTGCCTTCTCTTCACCGGTATCTGCACACTCTGCGAGATTTGAGGATTGGAGAGAGGGGACAAAAAGGTATGAAGCGATTCTACGTGCTTAGCTATTACAAATAGAATACTTGGAGGGGAAAAATCTCTTGCAAAGAACGGGATCAGCATTATGGAACAATCTCCACCAAAACATTATAGACTCATTGCAGATTTTGATAAATTTGAATCAATGTCAAAATATATTTTGAAGAAAATTAGTTGTTAAATGTGTCATTGTGTGTGAATGTTGATACCTTATATTCTTGTTTATATACGCATACGGACTATTATTTCATGATTACCATATTATGATTATCATTGTAAGATATGTCGGGTGTGTTATTGCATCTGACACTATTGTAACGCAATTAAGTGGTCATGATTTGTTTGGTTTTTTCGTTTGTTTTTTTTTGTTGTTGCAATGAGTTAAACGACAGTCTCTCATTCAGCAAAGAAAAGGAGTTATAAATACGTTATTGACCTTTTGTGAGGCCTGTTAAATGAATTCCACTTACTGAGAATTTGAAGTGATGAATTCGATTTCTCACGCTTAAACTTGTGATTGATTTTCGAGGCTTAGAATGAGATCAGCCGTGAAACTGCCACAATCACATTTCCAAACAAGCGAATGAATATGCCTGGTTTTACTTACTTGGAATTCCAATGATTTTACTTCGATATCGCAATAAAGTGGATTTAGAGGCCACTATAGACGCATATTTTGGGGACCAATTTCTGTCCCAATGTATCGCATTGAATAGAGTGGCCACAATGGAGATTGATGACTTTGAATATCACTTCAATAATCTACAACCTCCGAATTCATTGCTGGCTCAGTTGCTCTAAATGTCAGAGATAATTCTGCAATAACTCTTTCTTTTCATGAAATGTATAAAAGGAAATGAAAACTGAGAGCGTCATGATCGTTTGTATAGATAAAAGTATACTATTTTTCCTACTTCTCCGACAGCTTCTTCTGTAAATATTTTCAACTTTATACTAACATGTTATTATATATATATATATATATATATATATATATATGTAATTATATTTATGCAGTCATTTGTACCAGAGTGAAGGCTGTCAAGTCTTACATTTATGACTAGAATAATGGTTATCTAAGTATATATATATATATATATATATATATATATATATATATATATTTCGTTGTTCAATATTCTTTATAATGTCAATAAGCAATGTAACATGCAAAGCCCATTATGTTGTCACCTCGAATAAGCAGAAAAACTCGCGACAGATCGGTAGGTCCGCGTTTATGGTTCGACGCGTTCCAAATTTAGGGATTCATAACTCTCATTAATACGGCTTCATCAATTTTGGAATCGAGGCAACTCATGATGAAATGATGTGCGCCGGAAAAAAAAAAGTTGTAATGCTTCCCTCGTGAGGCGTAAGTACGTACCGGTTCATTGAATGAGTTACATGTGGGTTAATTTGAAATGGCGTCGAGGATTTTTTTTTTCCTTTCTCATGTATCATCAGACCCTCATATTTCCGAGAGATAGAAGGACAAAAAAAAAAAAAAAAGGTCGTAAATGTCCTCCTGCATCAGGTTGAGCGAACGAGGGATTGATGTGAATATGGACGCTTCCCGGAAATCAGGTCGGAGAAAGAATCATTTTATTTATCATTGCGTGAGGTATCGTCTTCACGACTGCAAAACTGGTTTGTCTCGCTACGGACAGAGGATATCAAAATGACGTTTATTGCGCCATCTTCTCTGGGTTTTTTTTTTCTTGTCCCCTTGTCAACTATAATTGGTAGGAACACAGATCATTCATGAGAATGCAGCAGCTGTTTGATCGATAGTCAGGTCCCCAGTGACAGGTAGCCCTCGCCCGTTTCCAGTTCAGTTCAGTTTTATTTCTGCATTCCACTTTCAATACAGTATGACAAAATTTAACATAGTGTCGGCATACTTGATTAATTAAATGGTTTTCATGCAACAATACACATTATAAAGTGCAATCGTAGGAAAAATAAAACCAATGTATAGATAGGAAAAAAATGACATACAGCAATGTCAAACACTCGACGCTACTCTTTAGCCAAAAAGATTACTTGTAATGTTTTCTTACAATAAACTAAATTATGTTCGTAAAGTATTTGGTTAGCGTTGAACCCGATCCCCCCCCCCCCCCACCACCACCATCATCATAACGTGCGTGCGTTGTGACAGTGTATGATTGCAAATCATTCGATTCTACACGTTTACGTACTCGCATGCGCGCTGTTGTCGAGTCCGCTGGCCGAATTTGCGCATCGCTGGAAAAAGCAATCAATTAAACTATATATGTAGTGGACATTTTGCTGCGTCATTGGTGCCAGACACAACGAGAGAGAATTGGGTGGTGGGTAGAAAAGATACACATATAATAGAGGTAGACGGGGAGAGAGAGAGAGAGAGAGAGAGAGAGAGGGAGGGGGGGGGGGGTGTGAAAGGCGCGGGAAAAAAGGAGAGAGGCAAAGCTCCATGAGCAAGGCATGTCCACTCTGTGAATAGGCCTGCACGTGCATTTAGTGAGGTAGATGTAGCAAAACCATGAAAAGTGATTGTGTTTTTTTTTGTTTCTCATCAGTAAAAATACATATACTTTAATAGATAGATAAATAGATAAATAGATGAATAAATAAATAAATAGATAAATACATATATATATTCATGTGTATATTATGTAATCATATTATATATATATATATATATATACTGCCAATCTCTCAGTGATCGGAAGTATAGAAGTACCACTTCTTGCGGGACATACACACACACGCACACACACACACACACACACACACACACACACACACACATATTAAGTACTCCGAACTTGTCATAAATGTCATCGGACTTTAACATGGGCCCCCTGGATTTGAGTGAGGTACCCCTGGATACGTGTTGTTATGCCTGTGACAAACATCGTTTTGTTGTTGTTGTTTTGGGTTTGTTTGTTTTTTGAGGGGGAAGGGGTGGGTTGTTTTCTGAAAAATAGTTTACATCCAGGTTTGAATGTAGGCGTACGTGTTAAGTCATAAATATTCAACTCACACTAGAAATGTCAAACACACTCAGGGAATTTGTTGAATTGCAGAAATTTCAGCTACCAGCACTCTGTTTTCTTGTTTTCTTGCAATATTCTATCAAAATGATAACACGCAACATGGTGGGGACTAATAGCACAGTATAATTTTATATCAGAGCAGGTAAGCTATTTCAAACTTATCTTATTTTAATTAGTTGCTTCAAGAAAATCCCTCGTGACATCAAATCTTGATTTCAATCATGCCAATAAGGTTCTATTTGGCCAATACCTTATACTCTGTTATGTAATCTTTAGCCGAATTTTAGCCGAATATGACTCGAATCAAACTCATACGTTTTGATTAAAATCTTAAAGAAAATATGTATTCACGTATGTATAATTATATACATAATATATATATATATACATATATATATATATATCATATATATATCAACCTATTCATATATATAATCATAGATATATGTGTATATGTAATCATACATGCATGAATACATATAATTATATATGTATATATATATATATATATATATGTGTGTGTGTGTGTGTGTCCATGATATACCTTGCGTTTTAAGCGTATATTTAATTGTTTTCCATTAGTTTTTAATTTTGTTTTTCATATACGATTCCTACCAGATTTGTATATTTGGCGATTACATCTCTAAAATCCACGTACATGTAATGTATTTGCAGATAAATAAAACAATGCGAATCTTGAAGTCGCTGATGTTGATTAACAGAAATGTCGATTCAAGGGAAATTCAGATATTTTCATGTCGTATGAATTTTGCTTCTGTCGGGCTTTTCTGAGGCTGTGCAAAACTGTGCTCTAAATAATTACTGAAACTGTTTTCTTTCCTTCTTTTTATAGGCCCCTTTAGAAGAACAGGAAAAGATGAATGCAGCCTCTTAGCCTTTAAAATGTCTGAGGAGAGGGTGACCTATATATATAGTGGCCTACTTTGCCATCCACATGATTATGTCTCTGCCTTATACGAGATCTTCAGTTAGACAAGGACCCATGGTTAGAAAAGAAACCCGTAATATATTGGATTGTTTTCTCAAACGGGGAAAGATTTGTCCAATTCATTTATCACAGATGAGTACTAACGTGGGGCCAAAACAGGACACCCCAAAGTTTAATTTCCAGACATCACAAGGTTATAAGAATCGCGCGGTTCGAAAGTCAAGAGGTTCGTCTGGCTCCTCGTGCGTTCCCAAGTATATTCCGCTCGATCGAGGCACTTGACATTTGGTGAAGTCCTTTCACTTCAACTCAATATGTGATATACGTCCTAATTGTTTGATTTGTCAACTGGCTGCTTTAATAATCAGATCTTATCAAGATTATGGCAAGTGTGACTGTATTTTCAGCACCTCACGTGAATGTCTCCTGTCGGTTGTAATTTTTCGGTGTCTGCAAAATGGCGAACGGTTTTTGGCGGGAGAAAATGTGATTATTCTGTGCAGTCTCACCCAGTAATGTCAGCTGTACTGTGTTACGATATACCATCTGCTGGGATTGAATCCCAGCCCACCCTCCATTCCCTCCTTAATACGAACGTAGACGGATTATGATTTCCCATGATATATGCCTTGTCGAAATACCAACGGCACTCCAGTTTTCCTCAAAAGGGAAATTAAGGGGATCTTGTGGAGAAACTTCTGGTTTCATCTGATTTAAGAATTGGATGTCATTAGTTGACGTATATTCGATTCTGTTGAATGATTGTACCAAGGGATGTGCCCAGGAACGTCTGGATGGCGATTTGATAGCATTTGACGCTAATTCTTTTCCCATTGAGAACATTGATCGCGTCATGAGAAATGTAATATGCAGTGTAATCAGTGAAAATAGAATTACAGGAGGCTTGTGTACCGAATATCCACCACAGAGAGATGTCCCCGCCACATTACTAGTATTCTACTTTGAAGTATGCATCCCCAATTTAAGTCCTTGAGGCAAGTATATCCCAGTGAGGAGTTTGTGATTGATATATACTTCAGGCTGGTGTCAGAGGACAACCTGTCGCTTGATTGAATGTAGCGAGGTGTTTCTAATGTTCTTCACTCCTCTGATTTGGATAGGGGCGAACAAAATCTCCAGCAGTAATCATTGGTATTGACAAGTTCGGCAACAATACCCAGGCGCGAGTTATGCGCACCAGTCGTAGTATAATTGTAACAAAACAAAACCAAGCAAACACACACACACACACACACACACACACACACACACACACACACACACAAACACACACATTATTACTTTCATTAGTTGCAATGGGAGCGAAAATACCCCAAATAATTGGCGCCAATGCCATGTCGAAACAGCCCGCCCAAATGCGAGGCTGTCTGCGTTTAAGCTGTCCACGCGAGATAATCAAACAGTCGTTCCTAGAATTGGCATTCAGAAACAAAAATACAAACCAAATAGCAAATGATTTCCTGTGTACACAAAGCAGTGATGTAGACGAATGATAATGCGCCTTACAACAATTGGTAGTGGCGGACTGAAAGCCACGATCTGCAAAGAGTAATGAGTTGGACTGTAGGAGTTGTGTAGGACATCATTAACGAAGAAAATGTTTGATTTGCTTGTTGTGGACGATGGCATCCATTGGAAATATGTCCTGACAGAGTCCTCTACAAAGTGCTTCCAACAATTTCCTCCTTATCAATATTTATATTTGATTTCCTACGGAATGGTCGTAATATAGGTAAGCTTTGGTAGGTTTTTAAGTATGTAATGGTCCCTTAAGAGAGACAATGATTATGTGAGCAGATAGATCTGAAACTAACGCCCACGAAGACCCCTGATGCAGTTTCAGATTTTTTCCAATCAGCAGATTGTACCAAATATTATGAGAACGTTAAACAGATATTTTTTCTCTCTAAATGACACACACGCATACACACACACACACACACACACACACATATATATATATATATATAGATTATATATATATATATATATTACACACATCTATGAACATATTAACTCATCATACAAAAAAAAATAATAGTGTCAACAGCACATACATTTCATAACAACTGCACTTTATATTTAAAAAAAATCAATAAGCTTTACATCGATGAATAAAAAAAACCCTCTACATTTATACAATTTCCAGCCTGCTAAGATTATCTTATCCGTATGTCCACGGTGGTTACATTTACGTTGGAACCAATGGGATTCTGAGGTACAGGTACCCATATCCATATGCAACGTCAACACCAATATCGCCTGTAATACGTCAGTGCACTGAAGTGATTAATGCACTTATTCAAGTATTACCTGCATGGAATTGAAGTCCAAGTGCTGGAAATGAGCAGACGGGGATTGTGTATAACAGCTATGACTTTTCTTCTATCTGCAGAGAGGCATTATAGGCCCTGTAATGCAGCACTTTTTAGTTATAAGTCAGAGGCGTACGTGTACCGGAATGAATTAGTTGAATTGCTGAATTTATTGAGTATCACACAGTCCAAGAAAGAATAGTGATGCCGTCATCTTGACCCCATCCCTTCTTATAATTATGGTTAAATTCCATTTTATTTTAATGAATGAACAAGCAAAACATACACGACATTATAGAAAAGTTTAAAATGGATTTTCAGATTGCTCGGAAAGATGACGGCATTAAACCACGATCATCAGAGGCACAATGCACCTGTGGAATTCTTTTGTGCATGTCCCTAGAAAACTGATGGCTGTTTGAATAATTATATAGCCAGTTAGAACTCCTGCTCTTGAACCTTCTCAGCGAAACTTTGCAGGAAAGTCCTACACGGCATGTTATAATTATTCAATGTCCTTTTCATCGTTTTTCCCGTGCATGAAACTGCTTCGTCTCCAAAAGTAGATTGCACTCAATAGCCGCATTCATACGTACAAAATAACGGGATGACGCTCCAGATCTCGAGGTTTTTTTTTTATATCTTTGCTATGAAAGTTAAACACAAACAGAATGGAAACAAAGAGATCTATATTCAACAATAGAAGCCAGATAAGAACAAACAAATTTGACCTCTTAATTTTGATCATGCACGCTAAATGTAATTAACAACCATTGCAACAAACATTGTAGGGTACAAAGGGAACTTTGAAGAATGGTTTTATATAATTTCAAACACAATGCTGCTTGATTTGATTCATGTTTGGATACCATCAAATCATATTTTGATTCAGGATGTCATATGTTTTGATGACTGCATTGCCATATATTCAGACAGACTACGGCGGAAATTAACGAAGACCTAAAGGACACAGACCCACCACCTGTGGTCTGCCAATCGAAATATGTACCTCCGAAAGCCAGTGTCTTCCCTTACAACATTAACCAATCAACTAATGGGATAGGAGAGTCCCCCCCCCCCCCTCCCCTCCGTAAAGTGGAAAATGGGATTCCTACCATTAGTAGCAGCGTATTCGTCAAAATTGATGAACACAAAGAACGTGGGAGAATGTATTTCGACCGTAAGTGGGTACGATGTGCCTCAACAAGCCTCGTCAAATGGCAAGTGTCAAACATCGTGACTCGGATGCCATTCCAAATTCAACCAAAAAACGGATTGTAAATCATTATTACCCCGCAAAGCTATATTCCATATAGAAGGGAGAGGAAGAGATAGAGAGAGAGAGAGGAGGAGGAGGAGGAGGGGGAAAGAGAGCAAGAAGGAGCAAAGGCTACATATTAGGTTTGACAGCTCAGCCGACTGTTGGCAAAGGTTGATTAATAGCTGTACAACATTAATGAACATACGCGCATAAAGATTAATGTTGTTGTATAACATTACCACGCCCGTCTATATGATAGGGGAAATACTGCAGTTTGGACCTTCGGTGTGTTGACATAATGTGTTAGAAGTATAGCGAATAATCCAAGTAAAATGCATGATTTTTTTTTTTTTTTTTTTTGTGCGAGCCCTCGTGCATGTATAGTATATAGGCTACTTATGATGAAATTCAAGGTAATTAATGTTCGGTTACCGTCTGAAGGTCGCGATAATGTTTGTTTGTTTGTTTGTTTGTTTGTTTGTTTGTTTGTTTGTTTTTTAACCTTGCAAATGTCCATCGATAATGAAAAATCACAATAACAAAGATTAAACTATAGAACATTAATAAGCCAGACTTGCAGTAAACATAAAACAGCTTTGTATTCAAACGCTATACTAAAATGCTGAAGTGAGAGGGAAAATTATATACAGCCATTCAATTCACCACGGTATAAAAATATTCATGTGAAAATAGAAGTTTCAAATAATAACGGTACATTTCATTCTGCTTAATGCGAAGCATTTCTGTGCCTGTCGTACCTGTCGTGTCAAGCGTTTCATGAAAAATATACCTTGATGACATTTTGCATTAGAGCGTCTTTCTTTCGCACTACAGAAAAAAAATAACCATCCGCTACACTGTCGCCCCCACACCCCCCCCCCCCCAAAAAAAAATAATGTTGTAATATGTTGGTAACATGAATGCTATTGCAATCCTTAAGCCAAGTGCCTTGCATACAAAATGAAGGACAGTTGCGGCTTTTGGTTCTCAAAAGGTTTAGATACATTGAGCTGACTTTTCTTTCGAAACCCTCCCCCCCCCCCCCCCCCATCAAACGCACAGCATGTTGAAAAATCCACTCCCTTATAGCAAACGTTTAAGTTACAGTTCGTTCCAGGTGTAGGAGACATAATGGCGTTTATTTTACGGACTGAAGTCCTATGGCGCCTGGATATTTTGTAAAAATAGATAGATAGATAGATAGATAGATGGATGGATAGATAGATAGATAGATAGATAGATAATAGATAGATAGATAGACAGATAGATAGATAGATAGATAGATAGCTAGACAGACAGATAAATAGATAGATAGATAGAAGGATAGATAGAGATATAGACAGATAGACAGCTAGATAGATAGAGAGAGAGAGGGGGGGGGGTAAGGAATACAGGGTGTGGATGAAAGCATTAAAGAGAGGATGGAAGGAAAGAAAGACTGGGTCAAAAGATGGATACCGGGGACATTCTTTGGTTGCGGGTAGTTTGTGTCGGATTCAACACGTCGGTGTACCAGATGACAGCAGTGCATTACTTACCCGCTCTAATTGAGTCTGCTAACCCGTACCATGCACCCGCCAACACGCACGTCACACTCCTGCATTTATACCGTAAATGAGCCAAGCGGCTAAATTTAGGATGACATGAATTGTGACAACGTGGTTATTTCAGGGTTTGGGGGATTTCTTGATGGTGTGTTTCAATTAAGGTGTTTTGTGTGTAGGCCTACACATATTTTGCTTTGTTTCACTTTTTTTCCCTTTGGTAAATACATACGTTGTATTCCTTGCGATCAAATGAAACTGTGTTTTCTGATTTACCTACGATGACGGCACAAAAACTGATAAATAAAATCCACTCAAAGAGTAAAATCACACTTAGACGTTAACACATTCCAATATAACTCACGTTACTGAGTTTTTGATGCTGACTGTACCACAGTGTTTAATAAAACGTCATACAAAATGTAGAGATACCTCCTTATGGGAAACTCCCTCCCCCACCCCCATTCCCGACAAAAATTATATCGTTAGTATGTTTTTGAAGGGGAAAAATATTGCAGTAAAAATCATTTATTTGGACCCGATATGTCCAATTTCCCTACCTCTTGAAATTACATCATTTTACGGGTAACTCTTAATTTACAAATCATGATTTTTGTCGATTTCCCCCATAATAATTACTTACTTTATTTTTGACAGTTTAAAAAGAACTGTTTTTTATTTTCTTATGATTTTCTGTTAATATTCTACAATGTTATGTTGACATTTTGTAATGTTATTTCATTTGCACATCATTTACAATATAATTCCGGAAAAATGAGTCAAATCAAAATCAAATCAAATTGAATGAAAAATACAACAACAAATGAAAGGAAAACAAACCAACTATCGAATCTGCAGTCGATTTGCCAGTACTGATAATATACTATAGTTGGCTACTATAGTTGGGGACACAAGGATTCTACTGAAAAGAACAATTTAGCGCCACCTTTGGTATGTTAATGGACAATCGGCTGCCTGGCGGCCTATGTGATTAGTGTGGGGACACACGATACGCATTCTGCACTCTCAAACTGATGTTGTCACGAAAACAACCCATTGTATACACCTTTAGAACGATATAAGATGGCACACAAATTAAGCAAAGTTCATTTGAATAGAAAGCGCAAACTAGTACTTAATTCATGTATATCACTAACTATATGAGTTGTTTCTCTTTTCAATCTCGTTATTTGCCTAATTATTATCTCTCTCTCTCTCTCTCTCTCTCTCTCTCTGAACAAGATTTTGATGATCGTTATGGTGACTGATAATTGATAGGTTGATTCCTTTTCAACTGATCCTCCCTTAACAGTCTGATTATGCTTTAGTATTGCATTGAATTAACTCTTTGTAAGAGGCTGCTAAGGGTTTATTTCCGAGGTTTTCGACACAATTCGATAAGCCTGGCATTAAAAAAAGAAATCCTCCTTGCAGTGCGTAGTATGAGAACGTTTCTTATGGTACCGCTGAGATCGGTCACGCGCTTAAAGGGGAATTAACCCGACAATATATGTGGATTGAGTGAATGCAGCAATATTAGTAGAACACAGCAGTGAAAGTTTGAGGAAAATTGGACAATCTGTTGAAAAGTTATGAATTTTTGAAATTTGGTGACGAGACCACTGGATCAGAAGACTACTACAGATCATGACATCACATAATACTACGATATAAAGAAAGTATTAAAAAAAAATTCCACAAAATATAATTCCATATGAAAAGTACACATTCTCTGAACCTGTTACTGACATATGTCAAGGGGCATATTATTCCCCCTGCTCTCTGAAAGAGTCTAGTGCTCTTTCATGCTTTCATTCTTTATATGGTAGTCCATGTGTGATGTCATGATCCGTAGTAGTCTTCTGATCCAGCGGTCTCGTCACCAAAACTTCAAAAATTCATAGCTTATGAACGGATTGCCCGATTTTCCTCAAACTTTCACTGATGTATTCTACTAGTATTGCTCCAATTACTCAATCAACATGTATTTTGGAGTTAATTCTCCTTTAAAGTCCTTGTTTGCTTCAAAGCTTCCATTTATATTCTTCTTTACCATAAATCAGATAAGTAAAACGATAGAGAATTTATTTCTAAAAAATAGACTAAAATAAAGTATTATTAGCTTTGGTTACTAGTATATGGAAACCTACCAGAGACAGATTCCTCTGCGTATGGAAATGTTCTCCAATCAAAAGACATTTTGAAACTTTTAATGAAATGCACATGATAACTGATGTGCGCAGAACAATTTCCAGCCACAGATGTGGTACGGGGAAAAACATGTGAAATAAATAGCTATGCCCAAAGTCTAGGCCAGAAACACTAAAAGCATGGAAAAGTTTTGGTTGAGATGGGGCTCAGGTTTTCAACTTTTCTGTGAGATAATGGGAAGACTCTTATGACATATGAAAGAGGATATAATTCTAAGAGGAGTTCAAAGTTTATTGTATAGAAATCTGTTTCGAAACGGCTGAGATATCAAAAATAATTAACAAAAAAAAAAGAGGTCCTGAACATGCTGAAAAAAGTGAGGTCCACCTATCCTGAGGACCACTTTGTTTCACTTTGATTTTGGATATCTCTGCCATCTCAAAACCGATTCCAATCATATAAACTTTGGATTTATCTTAGAATTGTATATATAGTCTTTAATATTTCATAAGTGGTTTATAATTATCTCGCAAAAAGTTAAAATCTGGATTGCCATCTCGACCAAGACTATAACATCCCTGTAATGAGCTTGAACACATTAGGTAACCAATCAATAAGTGATGGAAGATTGCATTTCTTGGACGGAAACTGCTTTTAGTGGAACAGCTAGCTTTAATTACTGATTTTTGATGAACGAATCAAAAAGTTCGTACGTAAATGTTGAACTGCATAACGCATTTTTATAACGTACAATTAGTAGTATAATCATGATGATTATTATACTGAATTATCATACTGGATTATTTGTTTTGTAAATATATTAACAACAACATATGTACAAGAAAGTTTGAATGCATAATTGTAATTTAACACTACACTTTTGTGTTACCATCAGCATTAATATATAGCATACATAACTGTCTAAACAATCTAAAAACATATCGTATATATAATGGATAAATGATGAAGTGATCTAAAACTATTTATCAAGCAAGAGCTTCATTAAAACATACAATTTATAGTAATAATGTACACAATGAGGTTGCTAAAAGAACCAAGAGATAGCACAGGTGCTAGTAGGTGTTGGTCGTTTGACACGTGTTACATAATGAACAAATAAAATACATATAAAAATGCTGTTATAACGTTATTGATTTGTAGTACCATTGTCTATACAGATTTAATGTGTTTTGCTAATTCCTGGTATTAATTCTCCTTACATTTTTTTTTTTTTTTGCAAAGCGTTCCACAATTTAACTCCTATATAAGAAAGTGACAGTTGACCATACATATAGTTTTACAGTTTGGTAGATAAAGCAAGCCTTCTTTTTGCCTCTTGTTGAATAAGAATGTTGAATATTTTGACAATATTCTACTAGATCATGTGGCATATTCCCCTTTGACAAATCAAATATAAATGTACAGATGGAAAGTTTATGTAATTCAAATATGTCCATTACTCCCAGTTTTACATTACCTTGTATTGCATATAGACCTATGATGCGTACCCTATATAGGGAATGAGGGTGATAAGTATATTCAAGCGGGCACTGTGTGAATATCATTGTAAGAGATGTTTTGGTAAACAGAAAGACATGTTATAGTTGTTATAGGCTTATGAATCTTGGACCCCACAGAGGAACAGATCAATCATGTAGATAGATCTGAAATGGACTGTATTTCAGTAGTATTGCAACATGTCAATTTATTTTCGTTATGCTTTGGTAAGGGCTTACTTTTGCTCCCTGTCCGAATTATGTCATGTTCAATATCATTATTTTTTGCATATGATTTTACTGTTTCGGATATGAAAATATGCAAAGAAAGAAACAAACAATAATTTCACAACAAAAGAGAGTTGTGACCTCGAAATTAGTGTGTTGAACATTTTGGCACAATGTTACCTACTCCTTGAAGACGCAAAACGTGCAGGTTTCATGACGTGATATTTGGCCAATATGGCAACGATGCTTGACTGAACCACAAAACAGGGATAAACACAGACCGGTTGCGCTGATTGCATTAATATCTTTTTTTTTCCGGGGTTCATATATACGTCAAATCCATTTATTGTCTTGTTATTTCGCACTTTTTTGGGGGGAAGGGGGGGGGGGGGAGCAGGTGTGTTACAATTATTGATTAACGGCAACTTCCAATAAATGGCAAAATTTGGTTGCCATTTCACAAGCGCTGTTCAAATCGAAGGAGTCGTTAACAACAGATGGAATAAGCACGAAACGCTGTTTTGTTTTGTTGTTGTTGTCGTTATTCCTTCCATTAACAAAAAGAAAATTACCAAGTCGCCATTGTATATTATAGTCCCGCAGCCTTGCCTGAAGCCAAGAAAATACAAAGCAAAATTCAACATATTTTTACTTTTCTAGCGTAATGAGAGATCACTTGACTTACAGTGACTTACCTCATTCAGAAAGCAGGAGGAATAATATTGTCCTTAACTACATAATGTTAGCAACAAGTCAAGGGAATATATACTTTTCATTTGAAATGATTCGTGTGTGTGTGTGTGTGTGTGTGTGTGTGTGTGTGTGTGCAACTCACTCTCTTTATAGTTTCTTTATATCGTTGTACACACGTGACCTCCTTAACTGTAGTAGCCTTCTCATCCAGCGATGGCTGCACCAAAATTTGTAAAAATTCAGAACTTTTCAGCGGATTGTCCGATTTTTCTCAATCACTCACTGATGTGCATGTTTTACTAATATTTCTGCATTCATTCATCCCACCCCTATATTCAGGTTTCATTCCCCTTTCAGGCTGTATACATGTTTCTGCTACAGGCAACGGTGCGCTTTTGGTCCAAGCTTTAATTTGATTAGTTGGCAATTCCTTTACCGATTGTCTTTGCGATTATCGTTAAGAACATTTCAACTTATTCTTGGGCATTGTCATACTGATCTTACAAAATAAGCAGAATTGGGATAATATTGGTGAATATGTCTGTATCCCTGAAACTAAAGACGGCTAAAGAGTATAATAGCAACAACTGCTAAAAGATAGTACAATGTGAGATTTCCTGATTCTATAGCTTTTACTTCGGGTAACAGTGAGATTATTCATCTCTTACCATGGAAAGAGATGAGAACAGTGTCAAAATCTATTTTAACGACAACATTATTTGCATGGTCGTAATAAGAGACAGGACACTATATTGACATCAAACGAAGACGAAGCTCTTAAAATTCTCCAGTCCCGCGCGAGAGAATGTTAATGATGTCATTTCAATGTCGCGCCAGCTGCGCTCATTATATATATTATCTTGAACTTACAAGATGTTGCGAAGACGCTACGCGTTGCTGTAATTGTGTACACTTTTTGTTTCAGGTCACTATCTGACGCGAAATATCCACAAAGAACCACTGTGGGCAGTTTAATTGATTGGAAGTAGTCTGGGTGCTAGAGGCTGAACCTTGTTTTACTGCCCGACGAATATTCTTTTAATGTTTTATACTAGTTCGAGGGAGCTGAATCCGAATCTGGATGATGCAATTCTTGCATCCTTGAGGGTTTTGAGATATTCAAAATTGCTGCGAAAATGGACGCCAATATAAACCTGGAATTTCTAACAAACTTTCATTGTGGCAGCCATTTTGGATACCATTTTGGCTGATTGGATAAATTCACTTGACTCAGATATAAATGAAATTACGAATTATTGGTTTTCACTACAGGTTCAATCCCCCAATCTCTTAGGAGCCAAGGTTTTACCGGTTTAAAGGAAATTTATATCGGAATTTCAGATTATGGAGGCCATTTTGAATGTAAAAATGATTTGAGGTAAAATGTCCTAAGGCATGGGGCAGATCGGGGAAGGGGGCATCTGCCAAATCCCTTCTCCCCAGCCCCCTCCGCATCAATTCATCACCTCCCCCCCCCCCCACCCCACTCATTTTTCACTAAAGAAAGGGGCCTGCCCGCTGTGGCGTAAATCACATCGTAGGATGTATTATCACAACACTTACCATGTTTAATGTACGTCAACAATATACAACAATTATCTGACGGGAACACAGCTCAGAGGCATTTTTGTGTCCGTAGTTTCATTATTACCCTATAACTCAGGGAGAAAAATGTTAATGCCGTTGCTGTCAATTTATGTAAATTTCTTTTTGTTGGAACTGTATCTGTGTGTGTTTTTAGTTATACAGGCTTATGTGTGTGTGTTGTCTGTGAATGTGTGTGAGTGTGTATGT
>NW_027271310.1:0-7500 GCF_040938485.1 Diadema antillarum | reverse complement strand
GCTTAAAAAAAAAAATCCAGTTACACAATTCACAGTTAACAGTACGACTTTCCTGTTCATATTTGAACAAACACGAGTCCTATTTGGTGAATCGAACAGTCGAATCGCACGAATGAAACAGTCAACCGCCACGTCGCTTCGCGGGGCAACGCGATCAGTCAGTTTGGGGAACATAAAACAGATTTCGGTCCAAAGCTCCGTAATAGTGAATTTGTCACAATTTCGTTTCTGTCAGAGCCTAAACTAAATAAAATAAAAAAATCCGCGGAGAAGTCGGACATTGCAATCTATTTTCATCCACGTGTAGAAAAAGAGTGCGGTTGTTTGAGTCGGAAGAAGAAAAACCCCAACATGAGTTGGGAATGAAAGTTGTGTGTTCCCTATTTCTATTTTTATGCCTTACAGATTTGTAGAAAGCAGGGTTGCATGAAGAGATTCTCCTTTGATTGTTTCTTGGGTTTCTTTTTTGTTGTGTGAGGCAGAAGGTCAATCTGTTATGTCTAAATGAAGAACCAGATTTTTTTAGAGCTACATCTCCTTCTATGACTCTGTTTTTCGTTCTTGTTGTTCCTCTGCAAAATAGCGATATGAGTATTTTTCCAAACACTGTGACCGAGCACAACGAACGCAGGGAAAGAAAATGGAGTATCGTCTCAACATTAGACAGGGCAGGCAGAATTCTGTGACTTATGCGCATCGTTGACGCAAAGTCATTTGGAAAGCTAGAGAATAATATATGTATATGTATATGTATATATATATATACATATATATATATATATATATATATACGTACATATATATACATACATACATATATATATATATATACGTACATATATATACATATATATATATATATATATATATATATATATATATATATATATTACGCCTATGCAATGGTATCGCCCTTGAAATCATAGTTCTTACACAGACGCAAAGATATGACTACGAAAGGTATTATCTTGTCAGTATTTGCTACATTTGTTTTGCATTGCTTCCGACGCAACTTTTGCAGTCATATCGACTATAATCTCTTCTGATTATGCTTTTAGAAAATCAGCGTCAACGCAAAGCTAACGTAATCAAGTGGATGGCAAAATGTGGGACGGAAGGCAGGCACTCACCACTTACAGTCATCATGTAAGGTCATCCATGCAACGTGCATGCTCAATTACTGCTTTACCATCCTCACGCCACCACTATACCATCGTATAATATGAATCATGTGTCGAAACACGTTTATCCCTCGGTATTATTGTGTATAAGCGCTGTCCATTACCTAAACAAGTCTCGCTTTATTGGCCCTGGTACTGAAAATCGATAATTGATCGAAGGATATATCGTTTACATGGCCGTCATATTCGCGACAATTTGTGCCGCCGCTGTGTACCTGAACATATTTATACCATAATACATATGCTAACCCATCCGCGAGCAGAGCGCATATTAATGAAGTTTCGTTTAATTCTTTGAAAATAAAGTTATCAGAGGCACTGATTGAGGTGTGGTTTCGTCCGGCCAAAATCTGTATAATATGTACAGATAAATTGTTAAAATGAAGGTATGGCAAAACGTAATCAGTGGTGCATTATGGTTTCATTGTCATATTGAGTAATCGACTTGGCTTTTGCCGTTTTAATTATGTAAACGCTATGAGCATGCCTTGGTAATTAACTACGAACTGACAATCACAAAACTGACATTTAGATTGGATAGCTGTAACACCCGCTTCAATGCCCCCACTAGATTTGTCCATTAACAACAAGAACTTTCTTGCTTTAATTGAGCTGTCCATATCGCGCACATTCATTCTGCTATCCACAGAGGACACCCCCATACTAAAAGACATTACTGTTTCAGCTTAACCATTCTATTTAAACATTTATGTTCAACTTGTAATATAGGTCAGTAGATATTCAATTGACTGGGCATTACAAAGTCGTTACAAAGTAAATGATGTCGTTCTGTGACAAACTGACGCTTTTCGGAATGTGTGAGCCTCGTATGCTTCATTAAATGTTCCGATTAAACTGTAAACCACTACATTCATCACAGTGCAATGTAGCACCCAAGTGAGCCTATAAAATACCTGAATGCGCATGGAGATAAACACAGTGATTCCATTCTAAGGAAACAAAATGGTTTTCATATTTGTTTCACATTCATTATCACTAGAAATGGTAATAACAACGTCGATGAAAAAACGCTTATAATGATAGCAATAATAATGAGAATAATGAGAATAATGACAATGATGATATCCATAACGATACCCTTATGAGTAACTGCATCAATAAAAGTAATAACAATGATAGTCGTCAAAATATTGGTAATTACAACGCAACTGTATGTGAAATAATAATACTAATGATAACAATGACAAAAACACAATGATGACATTGAAAATGAAACATTATGCCAGGAAAGATAATGGCTTCTCGTCCTAGATTGCAGACACATTTTTCATATTATATCCTTTGTCAAGTTTCGGATTTACTTCCCGCTGCCTCGCCTGTAATTGCTGTGGGCCAATTATTTTTGCTTGTTGGTACCTGACCAGTCATTATGTCTACATTCCTCAAACAATGTTGGCAAGCTAATGGGATTGCTTCAATCATGTGATCACTAAGCATCAGCGAGGCAGTCTGATTTCTATAATTTCTGGCTAGTGAAAAAAAAAGTGATTTATGCTTGATGCGTTCTTGACAAGCGAAAAAAAAACACCCCACAACACACTGACACACACATGGAGAATCGAGGTGATTTTGTTACTGACATTCATCACTGTCTTGCGTTAAATGCATGAACTCATGATCTATGGCCAATAGGTTATATAAATCATTCAAGATCACTTTTCAGTTTCGAAAAAAAAAACGACGCACACACAAAATTTGAAATGAGGATGATGGAAGAGTTTCATGGCCACATAGTGAATGATTCCTTTACTTATGACTCTAGCAATCTGAACATGTTGTGTCATCCTGTGAGAAACGGAGATGGAGAGATACAGAGACAGAATGAAAGAAAGAGAGAGGGGGAGGGAGAGAGGGATATAGTGAGGCTGAAAGAGGGGGAGAGGGGACAATCAGATACAGAGAAAGAGTGCAGGTGAGAGGGAGCGGAAGGGGGGGGGGGAGAAAGTCTGTGTGTGAGGGGATGGGGAGAAGGGGACGTGGGAATAATGAACTTAAGTGCTGTAACTTGCATCTTTAAAGCGGGGTTCCCACTATCGTGCGATCCATTGCGAACGCCACGATTGGACATTCGTAACTGATCGTGGAAAATTTGTTGAACTCGTCTGAAATTTCACGTTTGGATACGAGGTTATGCGAGTCAATAAGTGTTGGTACGCTTGAATGCGATATGGTCACGATTGGTCTATTTCAAGCGATACGATCTGTCACGATCTGGTCTGCCGTTCAAATACGATCCGACAGGATTGTCCTGATTGAGTTCACGATTGGTACCGATCTAACATGACCATTACGATCAGGATCCCCGATCTGGTACGTGCAGCAACGTACTGATACGTTCCAATACGAATACCGAGAACCAATACGGGCTGCTGAGATAAGATACGATATCCTTTACGATCGGGATCAGAAGCGACCCCCATTTAAGGCGCGATTGGACCCGAATGGGAATATTATAGTCCGGCTGACGATGGACTTCATTGTTTCCGTTAAATTATGCAGAGTGATTAGGCCTATTAATTTTATCCACAACCATTGATGATGGCAAGGCTTGACAGGTTGACGATGATGACACCGTAATCTTTGCAGTATTGCTACACTGTAAAAACATCGGTGTTAGATTTAACACCATGGGTGTTAAATCTAACACCGATCAAACTTCAATAACTGATAGAGGACCACACCCACAGGTGTAGAAAATGCACTGTGATGGTGTTGAAAAGTGTTCACCTGACACTTCGTAGTGTTAATTTGACACTGTACCTGGTGTTATTTTGACACTGTACTGGTGTTAATTCAAAAATGACACCACATGGTGTTGATTTGATATTTGTTGGTGTTAATATCAATGGTTTAACACCCGTCCAGCTTCAATAAGAGACCACACCAGCTGGTGTTACTGTGGTGTAAATTTATTTTCACATTTTTTCAAAATCTATTATTTTAATGTAAAATTCTTGATCGTCTTGTTTAAATTAAAAATCAACAAGAAGTGCAGTTACTGAGAAACTCTTCAAAAAACAGTTTTATATTTGGAAATGACACCCGGAGGTGTTAATTTAACACCATAAATGAGCACCGAAAATTTAACACCAGCTCGGTGTTCACTATTTAACATCGGACTTTTTGCAGTGTAAGGACGATTATGTTATCAGAGAGAAAGTAGCACCCAGGCCAGCCATAACCTCAGATATTCCCTCGTCTAATATCAAACGTAAAGAAATTAATAGATTATTAAATCGACATGCTCACCCTCCCCCTCACAAAAAAAAAATGAAATAACGAACCCAAATACATAAGATCAGATGATTGCCCCTCTTCCCCAGAAAAAAAAAAAAACCCAGCAAGACAAAAATGACCTTTCTCTCCAATACATGAAGAAAATAACTATATGATGAAATGGAAGCTAAGAGAGAGGATGGGATCATTTTGAATGTTATGTTATTGTTATTGGGTTATTTGGATATAAGAAAGTTGGCCGAATGGATAGTATTGCTTATGTGTTCAATTTGATGTTCGCAAAGTGTATGTATCATATGCCTTTTTATTTCAAAATGTCGATATCTCATGGGTTATTGAAAGTTTGCTTTATTCGGCTTGATTCAATGTTTTACTTAACAATGTTTAACATAACTGATACACACACATAACAGAAAAGTGACTCCCTAATCAGAATGATGTCACTAACTTTTTAACAAAAAAGGAGGTTTTACGCAAAATTATTTCGCAGGGGTATTATATTGCTACACTTATTGAATAACTAACTGAAAAATAATAAGAGTGATCTTCATTGTCATAATCATACGAGTGATCTCACATCCACGACAATGGTCACTTTTACATTTGCAGTAATAATGAGAGTTGAAAATAACAATTTTCCTCTAAAATTATACTCTACCAAACATACAAAAAAAAGACATTGAAAAGTGTCAAAATAGATGTAAAGGGATCAAACGATGGCTGATGAAACAATAACTCTTAATTACTATGTGCAATACACAAACAGCAGGATACTGCACCCCCCCCCCCCCAAAAAAAAATACTTTGTAATATACTTTTAG
The DNA here is from genome assembly GCF_040938485.1 of Diadema antillarum. Classification (NCBI taxonomy): domain Eukaryota; kingdom Metazoa; phylum Echinodermata; class Echinoidea; order Diadematoida; family Diadematidae; genus Diadema; species Diadema antillarum. Next base: position 2,240 of record NW_027271310.1, on the reverse strand, counting down.
AAATTAACCATTTGCCTTTTGATATGTACCCATTCAAGCACGATTCATTAAATCATTCTCATCTTGGTACTGACGTTAGTCAATACGTGCAGACATACAATTGCCATTTTATTTTTGCTCATTTTTTTGTTTTCGTTACAAAAGTTATCCCATATCCTGTTTTGTGTGTCTGTATAATGTTAATAGCAACTCATTAATGAAAACATCATTAACATAATGTATGAAAACATCTAAAAATCTGTCATACAACTTTCATTTTATAAAATCATAAAAAATGATTTTGATAATGTACCTTACAAGTTACGACAATTAAACCCCACACCGTCATACAATTTACCGTTTGGAAATAATAATCTAAAGATGCAGGCTACCACCTATCAGAATACAAAATAAATCAATTTATGAGTAAAATAAGGGCAAATGGGCAAAAAATAATAATAATAAGCGGAAGTGAGGTGAAAAAAGTCGATCCCGATCAACACGATTAAGAAGCACGATTAGAAGAGATTTGCTGCGTTTGGATACGATCCTAGACGATCTGATGCGATGATCACGATCAAAAACTAATCGTGTTAATCGTAGAAAATTTTTGAACCGTCCAAAATTTTCCCACGATTAACGCGATTGCCACGATTGACCTTAAGATCTGATACAATCTGATAAGACCATCACGCTTGCTGCACGATTAAGACCACGATTTTAATCGTGGCGCCAATCGTGATAGTGGGAACCCCGCTTTAGAGATCAGAGTCAATGATATGTGTCTTTATGCAAACAATATTCTCAGAGACAGTTGATTCGTCTCTTGAAAAAATTTCAAACAATATCTTCTCACCCGTCCAACACTAAATGCAACGGAAGTAGTAGAACATCATGTCGTCTCAAACGCGTGAAGTTGATCGTCCCATATGAGACAACTAATTAGAATTACTGATTACAATGGAAAGGTCACGGATATCATATATGCAGTGTGCCACCATCTTTCTTTTGTGTGTACCCCCACCCCCCCCCCCCCCCCCCACACACACACAACTGCAATGATATCAGCAGTGTAATACAATCATGTTAAATATGCTGATGAATCAATTCACATGTCCAACTCTCGGTCTTTACGTTTCCTTTTAATTTTGCTGTTGCCACCCGTACTCTTTGTTGCACAAATTGTGTAACCTCCCTCAACCAATTATCGGATCTTTTACCAAGGATTTCGTTGTTTTATGAAGGGAAATAACCGTGATCAAAAGTACTGGTACCACTCCTTTTTGGTAAACGTACCCAAGAAAAATGAAACAATACCTGCGCCATCTATCAAGCTTTGAAAGATGATTCATCCACATTCTTTTGTATTTTTCTTACAACAAAGCCGCCCTCATAGCTTCTAATGTTACTTGGAGTAGTTAACACCCGCATTAACATGTCATAGGATAAGAGATCTAATTACTGCGCGTGACACTAATGCGATGAATTAACGAACCACTGCAGATTAACTCATTAAAATGTCATAAGCTTGACATCAAAGTAAGTACCGTGCGTATGTCATGATATCATTATACAGGAATATCACTCAGTGGCGGATCCAGAGGGGGGCGCAACCGGCGCACGCCCCCCTTTAATTTTAGTTAAAAACAAAGAAAATAAAAAGAAAAAATGAAATGAAACCCGGAAGTGGCACCAGAAATATTAGTCACGCCCCCCCCCCCCCCCTTTACAGAATTCCTGGATCCGCCCCTGTCACTGATTCTATTTTCTTTTTCTGCTCACGTGAGTAGCGACCTCTACGATAATGTTGTCCTAGGCCTTGGCCATGACGTGCGCTGTTTTAAGGGAGTATACGATTCTTTAAAAAAAAAAGTGACCTCGCTGAGTCAATATATCAAGGCGTTGTTGTTATTTTATCTCATCTCTTGGAATAAAAAAATTCAGGGCCCATCTCGCATTCTTATCAGCATCATCTTCAATGTAAACAAACTGCACGGTTTAAATATCTCGAGGTACAAGCTTCAGCGACACTGGAGTTCTTCTAATAGGACGATTACAGCTCATATTGATATGCAGCAATTACCATTTTGTGCGTATTACGTCGATTTCTTTGTTATTCTTAGAATGAAAACATGATAAATTACATCTGCGAAGCATGCGAATTATCAAAATCAGTCTGAAAAACGAGACAACGGAACTCTCAAACTGGGATAAGCATATTCTTTTTTATAATGTCGATAAAACTTCCATTAAGAATAATT